>NC_086153.1:276653136-276957951 GCF_035149785.1 Candoia aspera | reverse complement strand
GGCACTCAAATTAACCTTACCCTCAGATGTGTGCCAACTATACAAGTGAATGAATTCAAATACACTGAATTGCATGCATTGGTTGTATACAAATAGCTTTTGCCAGCTTACAATAGTGGCTCTGGATAAAGAAAAATTTTGGCCTCAAAATGAAGCTTCAAGTATTTCATACAGCCATCATGCCAGCCTTGCTATATGCAGCAAAAAAAACGGACACTGTTTGCTCAGGACCTACAGAGGTTGAAGGTGTTTCAGAAGAGTTGTTTAAAGAGGTAAAGGTAACATCCACTTGGCTGGAAAATAAACCAAATGACCCCAAAAGATCAACCAGACAGAGGCTGGAGCATGGAGGCTACATCCTAATCTCCCAGAATTTGCAGCATCTGCTCAGGATGGAGAACAATGGAATGGCATTACAGGGATTATTAGCCATGGCTACCACAACTCCACAGCTACAATTTAAATACTCTACAATGTGCAGGAACATTCTGCCAATGCATGAATGAATGATGTGAAAGGTTCACACTCTGCTCATAACTTTTAATTGTATAGAGGCCAACACTGAATGGAAACTTCACTATGGTCTTAGATCACAGTGCAGCTAAAATACTATCAGTATAAAACACAGATTAACGATAAAAGATAGCAGTAAAATAATAGGAAATCAGTATACTTAAAATTTAAAAATATTGTCTTGAAATTCAACTCAACTGTTTCAGCCCTGAGGTTACATGAGTATGAGAAGACATTGTAGCTGGGGGGTGGGGGGGAACCCAGCAGCCCTATAACTTTGGAGTCTTTGTCTCATAATAGATACTGAATGTAAAATTTATCTGGATGGTCTGGGAAACTGTTTGATATAGGCTAGATTAGCCAACATTTTCCCCATCTCTCTAACTCCATTATAGCTCAAGTAGACTAATCAATTAACACATACTCAGTTTACTATAATTAACAATTTCTTGATCATTTTATCATTGATTTTGGGCCTTATTTTAGCCCTACTGTTCATTTAACTGTTAAGAAGCCAAATTTTTAGTTCAGTGATTTTCCTTTTCTGGGGGAAAAAAAAGTGCAAAATGATGTTCTTTCAATTACAGAAAACGAAGATTGGACATTAGCTTGACAAGGAGGTTATGAGTTCCCATGATTTTATAAAGAGACATTTTTAAAATAAGATTAAAAAGAAACCTTATTTCTTAATAAGTCCTAAAATGACTTTGCCTTATACTGGGATTAGGGGAGGTGGAGATAGCATCATGCATTGAAGTTCATCAGACAGACATTTAAAAAAGTTTCCATTGTTCAAGACTTTATATATGTTGTGAAGAGGAATTCAACTGCAAAAGGCCTGATGGAATTTATTACTGATTAATAATTTTTATTAGTTGTTTTAAGGATGGGTTCTAAATTTATTTTTGTTAGTCACAGGGAGGGCATTTTCAGGTTGGAGAAAAATAAAACAAACTGAAATGTTCCTTCTTTTATTGTTCAAACATTTTTCTAATTTTCTATTACAATAACTTTTAATGTTAACTGCTTTGATTATTTTAAATGAGAAGCCATATAGGAATACTTTCAAAAAATAACTTCCTTTAATTTCATTAAAGCTAGTAATTATATTGTTGTGGCACACAAACATGGATAAGTCTGTATAGCTTCTCTGACTTTACAGTCAAAATACATTTTAAAATAAATGGAAATAAAATACAATAGTGGAACATAGCCATTCATAAGTCTATGGAGCATACCTATCTTATAATTTAAGCAATGTTATAAAAGGAAATCAGTTCCTCCTGATTTCAAAATATAAAGAGGGTGGAAACAAGGTGGGAAGAGGACAGGGTAGGGCAGCAGAAGAAGGAATGAAGTGCCGGAGGATCCCAGGGGCAACAGGTGGAAGGAGAGCTGGAGAGCTTCTGTGTTGATGAAATATGAAAAGGTCACTCAGCTTGGTGACTCTTCTTATTTCTGCATTCAAGGGGGAGAAGATGAGCAGCAGGGCAGGTCTGACTTTTCTCTCTCCTCATGGGGCAATAAGCAAAATTACTATGTTTGCTTTGGTGGCAGTTGCACACAGCTGTGGTCCTGCTACCAGGGCCGCAACTGGGGGGGGCAAGCGGGGCATGTGCCCCGGGCGCCGCACTGGAGGGGCGCCAAAAATGACAAAATAGTATTTGTATAATGAATGTTTCCTGGCACTAATAATAATTCCCACAATAAAACTTACTAACACCTCCCTCACCAGCCCATGGGGGGGGGCGCAGAATCCATGTTTGCCCCGGGTGACACAGACCCTAGTTGCGGGCCTGCCTGCTACTGTTACTGCCACTGCAATAGCACCCTCTCTTACTTCCACGTGCAGTAATATTTTTTTCTTTAAAGCTGATGGTTTTCTTTCTTTAAAAAATTCACAACCTCCTCCCGACTCAGCCCCTGCCAGAATTTCTTCAAGCTTAGGAATCGCTACTTAAAAATAAGTCTTTAAATAAAGTGCCTAAGACTCAATTGGGAAAAAGGATTATGGAACACAGTATTGACTCATTTATTGTTAACCAGTAGATTACAAAATAATAGTGAATGAAAATGTATGTGATTTATATGTCCTTCTAAATAAAAGCATCTGAACCTTTCCTAGTCTGTGAGACTACCCTTTTTAGCTGCCACGCAATTCTATGAAAAACACATTTAGTTTCTGACAGGCATTATTTGTATACCCAGGTGTGCTCTAAATCTCATTTCTCCTTTAAATTGAAAGCAATAACTAATCCATGCACAATAATGTCTAGATCTATTTTCCCTAGCTGGCACTGCAGACTTACCAGCAATAATTAATAAAAAGCCATTCTGGCTACCACTGTGATCTGTGTTTCCAACAAAGAAGCACCCACAAGCTACTAACCTGACCTTTCATGGGAAATATTTACAATCCATGAATTACCAGCCAAATATGCTCCATCCAGATCAGCCAATTTCATCCCTAAAATAGTTCTATCTTGCCTAGATGAAACTTCAGTGTTTGCCTTCATCCATTCTAAAACCATTTCCAACTATTATTTAGGAATTGCACAGTCCCAGAATATTAGTCTCAGATCCTAGAAAGAAAGATAGAAGCAGTAGTATTAAAATGGACAGACCTTCCTCTCTCCCTTCCTTCATGCTGCACCAAAAACAACACCCCCCATACATCTACTAGCCTCCACTGTCATCCTAGCTTGGGTGAAGCCTGGGTAAAGACCCAACTCTTCACAGCCTTCTAGAAGGCCAAAGGGGGGTGGGGGAGAGAGACAGGATGCTGCCAGATCTCATAAGGGAGACTGTTCTACAAGACAGAGGCATCTTGGAATTATTTGCATGGGGAAGCGATATATGGGAGTTCTTTGAATCAGCAGCAGAAACCAACAGTCTAGGGCTCTCTTCCAATCAGATTATAATTTACAAAGAGTAATTAATACAACCTAGTCCCGCCAGTAACTTTCTTTCAGCCCTATGAAGGCGGCAATGGCAAACCATTTCTGAAAATGCTGCCAAGTTAATTGCAGGGACTAGTCCAGGCAGTTGCCAGGAGTCAACAATGACTCGAAGGCACTTAAAAAAATAATAGCAGTACAATCAGTGAGTTGAAGTAATTTAATTCCACAGAATTCAAGTAAATGATTTTAAAAAGCTAGCAACTTTTTAATTGCTTAACAGATTGAGTTTGTGTTTTGTTTATTCGTTTAGTCGCTTCCGACTCTTCGTGACTTCATGGACCAGCCCACGCCAGAGCTTCCTGTCAGTCGTCAACACCCCCAGCTCCCCCAGGGACAAATCCATCACCTCTAGAATATCATCCATCCATCTTGCCCTTGGTCGGCCCCTCTTCCTTTTGCCCTCCACTCTCCCTAGCATCAGCATCTTCTCCAAGGTGTCCTGTCTTCTCATTATGTGGCCAAAGTATTTCAGTTTTGCCTTTAATATCGTTCCCTCAAGTGAGCAGTCTGGCTTTATTTCCTGGAGGATGGACTGGTTTGATCTTCTTGCAGTCCAAGGCACTCTCAGAATTTTCCTCCAACACCACAGTTTCAAAGCATCTATCTTCCTTCTCTCAGCCTTCCTTATGGTCCAGCTTTCGCAGCCATATGTTACTACAGGGAACACCATTGCTTTAACTATGCGGGCCTTTGTTGTCAGCGTGATGTCTCTGCTCTTAACTATTTTATCGAGATTTGTCATTGCTCTTCTCCCAAGGATTAAGCGTCTTCTGATTTCCTGACTGCAGTCAGCATCTGCAGTAATCTTCGCACCTAGAAATACAAAGTCTTTCACTGCCTCTACATTTTCTCCCTCTATTTGCCAGTTATCAATCAAGCTGGTTGCCATAATCTTGGTTTTTTGAGGTTTAGCTGCAAGCCAGCTTTTGCACTTTCTTCTTTCACCTTCATCATAAGGCTCCTCAGTTCCTCTTCGCTTTCAGCCATCAAAGTGGTATCATCTGCATATCTGAGATTGTTAATGTTTCTTCCAGGGATTTTAACCCCAGCTTTGGATTCTTCAAGCCCAGCTTGTCACATGATGTGTTCTGCGTACAAGTTGAATAGGTAGGGTGAGAGGATACAGCCCTGCCGTACTCCTTTCCCAATCTTAAACCAGTCCGTTGTTCCGTGGTCTGTTCTTACTGTTGCTACTTGGTTGTTATACAGAGTCTTCAGGAGGCATACAAGATGACTTGGTATCCCCATACCACTAAGAACTTGCCACAATTTGTTATGGTCCACACAGTCAAAGGCTTTAGAATAGTCAATAAAAGAGAAATAGATGTTTTTCTGAAACTCCCTGGCTTTTTCCATTATCCAGCGGATATTGGCAATTTGGTCTCTAGTTCTTCTGCCTTTTCTAAACCCAGCTTGCGCATCTGGCAATTCTCGCTCCATGAATTGCTGAAGTCTACCTTGCAGGATCTTGAGCATTACCTTACTGGCATGTGAAATGAGTGCCACTGTTCAATAGTTTGAACATTCTTTAGTGTTTCCCTTTTTTGGTATAGGGATATAAGGTGATTTTTTCCAATCTGATGGCCATTCTTGTGTTTTCCAAATTTGCTGGCATATAGCATGCATTACCTTGACAGCATCATCTTTTTAATTGCTGAACAGATTGAGTTACATCCAGTGATATATGATCTCACTTCCATCTGTAGAACAGGCTGTTCCCCACCCTCTTCCTCCAGTTCTGCTTCAGAGGGCCCCAACCCTTTGGAATACACTGGTGCATCAGAAATTTCAAAAGGAATGTGGGGATAGAATAGCTGTCTATTCACTGCAGACAGATTAGTTCTTACACATGCAAAAGTAAACAGCTTGACCCCAGATCTCTCTATTAGCAAAACAAGAGGCAGATGGAAATGGTCCTCTGACCAAAAAGAGAGGGCCGTCTAACCCACTGCATCACTTGAATGGGAGAAAGAGGAGCAAGAATGTTGAACCTTTATTTTACTTCAAATAGTATGTACATCTGATACACAGCAGTCACTGGAATTCTTTCACATTGGCTTTGTAGCTTTTGTTCCATAAACCTAGTTACCTGAGCTTTTCTGTCCTTGGAATTCTACTCTTGAGGTTTTTTGCATTGCTACAGAGGGAAGCCTTACAATTACAGTCCTTAACTTTTCTATAAATATTAATTTGTCTTCAAGTTATTGTTGTTAAAAGAATTATCAATGGTACAATCTGGTAAAACCATTTTATTTACTTATTCAATTTATACAGCTGCCCATTTCACATACTGTAAGTGACTCTGGGTGGCTTACAAAATTAAAACAATACCAAAAAAAGTAAAATAATCATACAAGCCTTAAAAACCTTAAAATAATTTTAAAAACATACAATATAGACAACGGGAGAGCAGAAGTCAATTGAGGAACAGTACAGCCATTTTATATGCTTCACACCACTACTATCTAATCCCCAGGCCAGATGGCAAAGTCATGTCTTCAGGCCTTTCTGGAAGGCCATCATGGTTGGGGCCAGCCTGACCCTGGGGGAAATGATGTTCCATAGGGTGGTACTGCAGCAGAAAAGGCTCTCCTTCCAGGTTCCATTAGGTGGCACTGTCTAGTGCAGCCTTTCTCAACTTTTTGACCCTGGAAGAACACTTGAAATATTTTTCAGGCCCTGGGGAACCCCTGCACAATCAGTCTCAAATATAGGCCTGAAGTTACAAAATTATTATATTTGTTTCATGGGTAGGCCTGTTTATATGCATTAACAGTGTTCTTAAACTAAAAAAAAATGTAACTTACCTCTTTAATGTGAAGTTGCCTGGATTTGAAATAATTTTTTAAAATAAATCATGATCTCCCAGGGAACGCCTAGTGACCTCTTGCAGAACCCCAGGGTTCCACGGAACCCTGGTTGAGAAACCCTGGTCTAGTGGATAGAACCTGCAGCATGCCCCTTCTGCCAGACCTGATGGAATGGGTATATGTAACTTTATACTACAAGAAACATGAATTGCACAGTCCTTTTTCTTTTTTGCTTGTAGCAATTGCAGAAAATATAAATGTGTTATTTGCTCTCACAAAAATCACAACTCAGAATTTTTTCTTTATACTTTAATATAGTCAATGTTTTTTTCTGAATGAAGGAACAAGAGGAAACATTTTGGAAATCTGAAATTTGGATGATGGATACCAGAAGCCTTTAAAAACTAATAGCAAAAGATTATTTGGACATATTTTAATTAATTTGTTTTTATTCTATTTGTTTAAACTTTTATTTTTACTCTATTTATAAATTTACTGGATCAAGCAATAGCTTTCAAATTTCCACATATATCACTCCAAAATCAACAAAATTCTAATCTACTGTTGGAACAACTCAGCCCACCTTACTATGCCAGTTCATACCATTATAGAGAGCATCCAATATTTCTTCTCTGATTCAATATTAGATAAAAAATAAATGTGCAGAATATTTCAATTTTAAAAATAAGATCAAAATCTTTTTATATATAATAAATCTTAAACAATACTCCCACATTACTTCCTTAATGCTTTAAATATCATTTCAAGGAAGGGAGGGGGAAGCTGTCAAAGGAAGAAAGAAATTGGCCACTTCAGAGCCATAAAACCTCTTCCGAAGCCCAGGTGATATTTCCCTTCACCTGGATTCAAACTGTGAAAAGTGAGCGCTTAATCAATGTCCATTCTTTCTTCTCCCCATACCAACTGAAGCCACCTGAGCCACAAAGCACCATGAAAGTGAAATCATAATTCATGGTACTTAGGCTTAGATTTCAAACATGAACTTTATAGAGAAGTAATGTTCCTCAGCCTTTAATATACAAAGCAGTGACGTAGATATTCAAATTACTAAATACCTAACAGCTACTATTCAACCTGGAATATTCAGCTTTAGAAAAATACTTGTCAGTGTGGCTTTTCATTCAGGCAAAGTACCTATACCACCGTAAGAGCTTAGGCCAATATAGAGCTTTCTCTTTAGCTCATTTCAATATCTACCCTCAACAGTACTAGAAGGAAAATGTAACTTTACCATCGTGGTCTAAATATTCTATCTGAATTTCAGGAACCAGCAACTCTAGCCCATGCACTTCAGCTGCCCTTTCTACAGGATTCCATGTCCTGACCTTGCAATTCTCCTTGTATTTAACAGACCTGGCAGATAGAGGAAGATTATATCAGTGCTCTGAGATCACTAACAGAGTTGCAAAATTATTACCATTGCTGTATTCCACCTATTAAAAAAAGCCTAGCCTATTATATTGCTTATCCACGTATGAAGTTCTTTTTCTTCCCTTTTACTGTTATTTGTTTATAGTCATATTTTTTGATATTTCTGTATAAGATGTATAATTCTGTATAATCTTTGATAGAAATAAATTCCCCAGCAAGAAGAGGCATACCACTGTTCTAAGCAAATTTTTCTAATATTTAACAGTTCTTATTGTCAAGACAACCCTCCTAATACTGAATCGCCTTTCTTTTAGTTTCAACATGTTGAGGTAATGGTGTTGGGCTCAAAAGAAAATAGTTTTTGCCTCCTCTTGCATATGGCGGCATTTTAAATTTACACAGACTGGAGAATATCCTCTCTTAATTTCCTCTTCTGCACACTAAACAAGCTTGATACCTTTAAATGCTCCTAACAGGATTTGATTTCTAAGCTCTTACTATTCTGCTATGAATTACCTGCCCCAACTTCTCTATGACCCTTTTAAAGAATGGTGCCCAGAACTAGACACAAGTGTGGTTTAACCAGTGCAGAGTATGACAAAGTTGGATGCAATGTTCCTGTTAATATAGCCTAAGATTAAACTGTCTTTTTCAGGATCACACTACTTGCTTAAAATACCTCCTTAAATACCTCTGAGGAAAAACTTCCTTGAACTTAAATAACTCCTAAAGAAATGTGGTTATAACAACTGAGAGATTTACCAGATTTTGAACTTTCTATCATTAATGTAACTTCTAAAAAGGAAAGGTATTCTTATGAAAAGACAGTATTTTTACTGGAAGGATAAACGTATTACTTATATTTTCATCCACTATTATTTCATAATCTAGTGTTAAGAATAAATGAAAAAACATTGTGTTTCTTCTCCTTTTTTACCATTTGGGAGAGGAAACTTTTTCTATCAATCTCCTTTGCCTCAGCTCAGGTCAGACAGAAATAACAATCCTCACTCTTTTCTTCCTGCCCCCATTATATTTTACCATCTTTTTCTACCTTTAGATTTAGATTTACACTCAGCTTTAACAAATACTCTTCCCTGTAATGACCCTTAAATCGTATATGTCAATATTGGAACCATTAAATTAATCTGTTAATCTGAGAAATTCAAAAGGTATTTTATTATATTCTTATCAATATAAAATGGCTGCAATTAAGAAAGGAAGGACAATGAAAGAGAAGTACAATAGAATTTTAAATTAATTTTAATTATAAATTGAAATTTTCATTAAAGGGGATCTGGCTAAAATGAACAGTAGGGAGGATGGTGGGTTTCTAAAAAAAAATTCCAAAAGGGGCATGATGCCAAAAGTCTGAAACCCCTGTTTTTGCACTTAGTGCTGAAACAAAACAGAATATGCCTATTCTTATAAAGTTATAACTGATGGTGAAAAGGAACAACCAACACATGTTTTGGCAGAGGTCACCTCTGTACACTACAACACATAGCACAAGACAATAAGGACATGTGTCTCATTCTTCTTAAACTGCTGTGTCACCCAGAAGAGAATTCCTAAAACCTTCCCTGTGAGGAAATGTGCAAACATAACAAAAACGGAGGATATGAGTTCCATTTGAAAGTACAAAACACTATACAAATTAGGAAAACGAAGATATCTGCACTTTCTAGTCCAAATACAAATCCTTAATGAGATACTATTTGTCCTTTGAAGCAAGGCACAATAATCACTACACTACAGTACGTCAATGAAACATCCTTACAATATTTCCCATGAAGTGGATCTGTGCAAAGAATTCAATTACAGAGAAAAAGAGAGAAAGAAAATGCACACACGCTGCTCCTCCAGGGGAACAGGCTTAATAGTATAGGATGCCAGGGAGGCATACCACCTACAATTCCCAAAGTGCCGGCTGGGTGACCTTGGGCCAGTCCCTCTCTCTCAGCCCAACTCACCTCACAGGGTTGCTGTTGTGGAGAAAATAGGGGGAGGAAGAAGTCTTAGGTATGTTCCCCGCCTTGAGTTATTTATAAAAATAATAAAGGCAGGAAAGTAAGTAAGTAAGTAAGTAAGTAAGTAAGTAAGTAAGTAAATAAGCAATCTCACAGAATACCAGCAGATAAATAAATGTGGCAGAATCAACTAGGTACAGTCACAAATATCTCCTGTATGCCCACAGATTACAAAGTAAAAGGAAACAAAGAAAAAACATTACCAAAATATAGAAACCAATGGTGTTGTATATCTCGCATTTATCAAGGATCACTTGCTTTAACATAAGATATCAAATAGTTTGTTACCTTTTCTGGCACCTCAGGAACATTTGTATAAATGTATCACATGGAAAACATGGATGTTTACAAACTGTAGGGGAGGTATAAAGAATGCATGTAAAACTAGCCTATCCAAATTTAATCTTTATGTTACTTAAATTATGTTTAAGCAGCATAAAGCATTCTACAGAAATAAATTCATGGAGTGCCAAAAACAAAAATAGAATAAAGGAGACCAAGCATAATATCCTGAAATAGCCTCCTGTGTTTGCAACACAAGCAAAAAGGAAAAAAGGGTGTGTGTGTCTTTTTTATTGTAAAAGTTGCTTTCTATCAAATCCCCATTGGGAGAGCATTTCAAATTCAATGTGTTATTCCATTTTCATGGAATGCGTAATGTGTCTCTCTCACTGAAGATATTCAGAGAAGACCTTAGAGCATGGGCAGGGATATATGGGAAAAGGCATACCTTCAGAGGGTTGAGCCCCAACTTAATTCATTAATAATTAGTTAGGTATTTTATTTTTTTATATTTCCCACCTTTATTATTTTTATAAATAACTCAAGGTGGCGAACATACCTAATACTCCTTCCTCCTCCTATTTCCCCCACAACAGCAACCCTGTCAGGTGAGTTGGGCTGAGAAAGAGTGACTGGCCCAAGGTCACCCAGCCGGCTTTCATGCCTAAGGCGGGACTAGAACTCACAGCCTCCTGGTTTCTAGCCCAGCACCTTAACCACTAGGAAATAGGTCAGAATTTTCGATCAAGATCTGCAAAAGCTGAAGCTTCTGAACTATTTAAAAGTAGCATACAGTATATTATACTAATCAAAGCTGCAGATTAACAAAGCTGGGTGACTTTGGGCCAGTCATTCTTTCTCAGCCCAATTTACCTCACAGGATTGTTGTTGTAGGGGAAACAGGAGGAGGAAGGAGTATTACCTTGAATTATTTGTAAAAGTAATAAAGGCGGGATATAAAATAAATAAAACAAAAATAAAATGGACTTTATGGTAAATATTTTTTTATCTAGTGAAGGCTACAACTAATGAAGAAGCAACTAAAAGATGCTCCATACTATTGAGCCATTGCAGTAACATTGGCTCAAGGAACATTTCTGAGCTTTCCCCCTGTATTCTGGGAGAATGAAGTCTAATGCAAAACAAGCTAAACACCAATATTCCAAACCCAAAAACTCCTTAATCAGAATACCTCTAACTTACCAAGATTCAGCTTCAGTTGATTAGCCCTTACCCACCCCACTGCTGAATCAGCAATTCAGCACCTTTAATCTTCCTTCAGAAGACACCAACAGACAGACACAGGTATCACTACTAACTGGTCTGTAGGATTCTAAAACTCAAGGGTTCTGCCATGAGCTTCAGGCTTTACAAAAATATGCACTTAAGTAATACAAAAATATTACTTACATAGCAATTAACCTATGGAATCTCACATTTAACAGACAGCAGGCTAGTACAGTTTCAAACCTCTAATTTATTTAGACATGCTGGTCAAAATATTGCAGTTAACTTATTAAACCTATTACAATTACAGAATACATTCTGAATAGATTTTACTTTATAAATAAACTATGCCCAACACAGACAGACAATAATTAATGCCAAATATCTCACCCACTGTATGAAAGCATTACACAAAGCAAGAACTTTCAGGTGCTTGAAAATTATATTTTTTAAAACTAATAAAATGCAGTGGCATGAAATTCCATGGATTTGTATACTGCTGATTCCACATGGATTTCCAGTAGTTTAGAAGAGTACACATATATTCACAAAATCATAGTCTTGGAAGGGAGACTTCCAAGAGTTCTGTTGGACTGGAAGAGCATATAATCCCCAGTTAGGAAGCAAGGAAGTAAATAAATTGTAGAGCTTATCTAGTCCAAACCCTGCTCAGTGCAAGATCCCTTTTCCCTGTTCCCTCAACTTCCTCATTCAAGTTACTGGTGAACAGCACAAGACTGATGACAGAGTTGGTGGCACTCCAGCTGGTACTTCCCTCCAAGTTGAGGTGGAGCCATTATTTAGCACTCTTTTGATGTGGTCATTCAGCCACCTGTGAGCCCATCTAACAGTAGTTATCATCTAGCCTATATTTATGAGTGTGTGTGTGTGTATCCCCTCTTTGAAACTGAGCATTCAACTGATATTCAATCTTGAACTACAGAATATCTATCTTAATTTGTTTGAATTTATACTTCATTCAGTGTTTCAATGTTTAAGATAATTTTTTATAAATAAGTTTGATATCAAATGATCTAAATCATAGTTCACTCATGATTATTGAATTAAGCTTTATATTGCCTCATTATCTGTTTTTAAAGCACAACTGTTAAGAATTAAACTCAAATCATCATATTAAAAGCAGTGTCATTCAAATTGTGAGATAATTTAAGTCGTATTTCAACAGAGACCATGAAACCTGGTTTTATGAATGAATATATGTATTTCTGACTTCTACTGACCAAGTATGATTCATGTGTTGTGTGACTAAGCAAGCATGAGGGAAAGGGGGCAGTAAGTGCACTGGTATGAGCCAGCTTCCTGTACAGCTGAGATCCATCACTACTGGAATTTTTTTGGAGCTTTGTCTATGGCCTAGACATCATCTCTTTCTTAAGGAAGATTTTAAAAGCTGGCTAGTAGAGGTTTCCAAAAGACTGCAAGCATTTGATGGCTAATAAAAATGCAATTTAGGGATACTTACAAATGTTTTAGAGAGGGAAGATGACATTTCACACTATTCATTTGGGATATAAATGCAACATTTCTCATAAATAGGAAAAAAAAATAGGAAAAAAGCACCAATGGAAGGGGGAGACATGATTTGCGTATTCTACTTCTATCATTTTTTTCCTGACATTTTCTCATTTTATTAACAATTATAAATCTTAATTATTTTCTCTTAGCCTTAAGATAAATTGATATGCATTTAACTTTTTCTTCAACTACATATATCTAAATATATCTTTAGCTTATATGTTTTTCACCATTCTTTAATTCCAAATTATATGTCAATCAGCTGTTAAGAGTTCCCTAGCCGCACCATGGCACTCTGTAGGATTCTTGTATATGTATTCAAGTTTTCATTTGTCCTAAATTAAGTTCCTATAATTTATTTTTTATTTGTGGATTTATGTGTTGTTTGTTAAATAACACCATGCTGTTATTTCTCTTTCCTGTTCCTGTCAATCAGGAAAATAAATAAAACTGGATTTAGCTTCACTAACAGATTCCTAGATTTTAAATACAAGTGAAAAAGAACTGAAGTTTTAAAAAAATGCAAGTCAGTTAGTAACAAATCAACTTTCAGGACTGTGTTTGTTTCTTTTTAGTAACATTTATTTTACCAACAATAGAACTGATCAGTTAATTCTGTGATTATGCAGCACAGTACATATGTAAATAGAAGATAGGAAAAGTAGAAGGAAGCTGCAAATGATGCTTGTAATTATATGAGTGTGGCTAAAATACAGCCAGTGAGGATACTACTAAACTAAAATTAAATAAAATGGAAATTTTGAGCAATATGCTGGAAAAATCCATGTTTTAGTAGAAAACCAAGTTCTCAGTTATCTCTGATAATGTAATTCGATTTCCAAAGTGAAATACATTCTCCTGTCTTCTAAGGAACGCAGACACAATCTCTGTGGGCCCAGAGATAAGAGAGGCAATATATCACACCATATTGAATTTTTAAAGAAACACTGCCTATAGTAAAACTGATACCTCCACATACAAACCAACTATGGAAGAAAAGGTCTACCTTCTACTATTACTACTGAGTTAGATTGTTAATACCATCTTGAGCAAGGTGGTTGTGACAGAACTTTAATTTTGATTTTATAAAGTATCCAAATACATAATTTGATATAAAAGATAAAGCAGTTGCTACAGATGTCCAAAGGAAACTTGAACCAATCTAATAGAAAACAAATTTTGATGAAGACACAAAATTTTCTTTACAACTATTTATTTATATTTATTTATTACATCTATCTATAATTTAAATAAATAATTTACTAATTATAAATGTTTTTATGCTGTTTCAGTCTCAACACTTTAAGCAGATTACAAGCAACAATGTAGAATATATAATATAGTAATGAATTATCAAAAATTATCAATGTATCAAAAATAAAAGATAAATCTGCTATTATGTTACTACAATCATAAAACCATGATACCTATTATCACCAGATTCATCCCAAACTCTATCCATTCTTGCCTCAGTCTCCAAATGTGCATTGAAAAATACATATTGATAAAAGCTTCCCAAATATTACAAGTAGGGGTATCATGTTTATATCCTGGGGGAGTATTCCACAAGAAGGGAGCTCCTGCAGAGAGGTTACTACCAAAGTAAAGTTATATTTTATATTTTCTTTTCTTGGAGACCTGACCATTACTGACTATCAAGTACTAAACATTTATTATATTTTATACTCTGACATGGCTGAACTGCTTTAATGGACATGTCATAGGAATATTTCCAGTTTTGTTCTTGTGAATCAGACACATTCAAAATTACCCATACTATTAAGAACTGTACTTGAGTCAAGGCAAGAGGAAGATCTAGTACAGTACATGGCATTATTGGATCAGCTACCCTGCTGGTCATCTCCAGAGCCTTATGTACCTCCAAAGGAATTAATTTTACTCTGAAAGATTCAACAGGGATCTGAACAAGAATGCTTCCTTTCAACTTCAACTACTTTTCAAAGTAAATCTTAATTCTAACACACTCTAACTTGCAATTATAACTGTTTCATAACAAAAGAATTACTACTATCAATTAATTTAGGATTTAAACAAAATCCCAAGAAGCAATTTTCAAGTCCTAAAAAACCGTATACATAGCAATAGCCTGCTGAAGGCACAGCTTGAATAGTAATTGTTCCTTAATTTGCATGGCTAGCATAATTTCCATAAACTCATCCATTCATCTGTATTCCCCTGTGCAACATCAAGCAACTTTTGCAATGTTTTCCTAACTTCAGAAAGAGAACTTGGAAGGGGGAAGGAAAAGGAAGGAAAGCTTTGTTCCATTATTGAGAATTCTATTCCATTAATGCAAGGAATTTCCAAATCTGAGCCACACAATACAATCCTCCACTCTGTGTTCATAGAGCAGCTCCCACAAGATTCCATGGCAACCTTCTTCTCCAGCTACTCCCATATACTGTACATTTTTTTCAGAATATACTGAACCAGCAAGGCCATCACATATTTTGTGTTATATTGACAGCCTTCTGTTTCCATCTCTTCCCCAAATACAAATATCCAGAATACTTCCACCAGAAACATGAATATGGAGACTATGGAAGAACTAACAACGGGGGACTGTGGCAAGATGTTTAGAAAGCTTATGGCTATAATTGAATGGACCTGAAGAGTGATCAGAAAAGCTTATACGGAAGCAACTAATAGGATTTTCATGGAGGCATTCTATTAGCATAAGATGCAGCAGCACAGTATCCATAAATATTAAAACCTATTTGAAAATACTGTACCACTTCTTGAAACATGTCTGTTTAATTAAGAGACTTAAGTGTAATCAATTATTTTATACAAAAACAGTGGATTTGTTATTTGTTAAACAATTCAAATGTCCTCCCTCAATAACATGTTTCATAGAATTTCTGCAATATTTCCACTACTTCCCTCCCATTGTCATTCCAACACAGATAGCACTCTTTATTATTGCAACTGCCATGTGGAATGTGGTTGTGCAGGTTTCACAAGGATTTATTGCATATAATGATGATATATAATAGTCCTTAAAAATCTAAACACAAATAAACTGCAATATGATATAAAAACTTGGAATAAGTAAGAACAAAATCTGGCCCACAATTTTACTTTTAAGTGGCATGACTACTTTGCTCATCTCAAAACAAATACCATTCAAATTCTTCTGTGGTTGTGAGCTCTATCATTACATAACTGACATGCTCATTCGCTTTCTTTTTTTCCAAAGGGCAAAACAACAGCAGGACAAACTCTCCACTCCCAGTACTACCATGAGTTTGTTTGTTTGTTTGTTTCTGTTAACCCTCAGGGTATATATGTGTGTGTAAAAGGCAAAGAAAACAAAGGAATGCAGCTAACTATACCCAGCAAAAATTTTCTACTTTTATTATGTGAGATATAAAATTGTTTTGAGGATCAAAGATAGTGGAAGTAACATGTAAGAACTAGGAGGTAGGAAAGGGTATACCTGATGTTGCAAAATTAAAAAGTTTACAATCCTATTTGACTACATATAAAGGATCTTGATTATAAATGCACTTTCTACATATTTTGCAAAATAACATGCTGATTTGAATATTTATGTTATATTTGTCTTTGTACTAATACTGAAGCTCTTAGAATTGACTTACATGCACTGCACAGACTCATTCATGTACACAAAGCACAAAATTCAAGAGATTGTGTAAATAAACTCTCTAGTAGCCTGCCAATATTGTGTGCTAAAATCTCCAAAGCATTTGCAGAGCTAAACCCTAAGTCAAAATATTCGATATTCCTTAACTTCAGTGCAACTAATATCTGAATTTATTTGTTGGGATCATGAAAGGGTAAGATTAAATAATACCAAAAATGCTACTATTCATTCATTCTCAAAAATAAAACTGACTTGATTCTTCTACGTGAAAAGTTCTCAAATTTTCTTCTACAATAGTATGTTACCAGTACACTGATAGGGGAAAAAAGGACATTTAAAATTCATCTTTAGACCTAAGACCTAAAGGAGACTGCTTGTGATAAATTAAAACAATCCTTCCTATAACTGACAACTATGTGCCGAAAAGAAAATTCAGCATAGAGTAATGATATAGTCGCATCAAAATCACTACAGGTGGTCTTAGTTTAATGACCATTCATTCAATGACCATTCAAACTTATAACAGCACTGAACAAGTGGTAGTTACAACCAGTCCTTGTACTTACAGCAACTGCAGCATCTCCACGGTCATGTGATCATGATCCAGGTGCTCGGAGCCCAGCTCACAATTATGTCACAGTGTCCCGCGGTCACACAATCACAATTTGTGATCTTTCCTGCCAGCTTCCAAATGCAAAGTCAACGGGGAAGCCAGCAGGAAGTTGCAAGTCACAGTCGTGTGTGGTCCTCATTTAATGACCTATGCAGTCCTCACTTAGTAATGGCAACTGGGACTGCTGGAACTGCCATCACTAAGCAGCACATTCTCATGGTTTTTTGTCTTATGACCTTGTCGCTTAATGACGGTGTTTCACTCCCAATTAGCATCGTTAAGCGATGACTACCTGTAGTTCCAGCTTGTTTCATGAACAGCATGCAGTATTACTTCTATTTGGAATATTATTTGCAGTTTCCATACAGTTAACTATTTTCCATTTCTGTACAGTACAATGTATTCTACTCCAACCAGTATGCTATCTAAAAATTGAAAATTTACCTAACGCTGTATAAATTTTAACTCTTTCTATAAATCGTCCCTTGGAAAAGAGCTAAAATAATCAGTGACAAGTACCAATCTATATACCTATTGCCTTTTGTTTTAGAGAAGAGTTATACCATCTAAACTAAATAGATCACATGGTACCCATGAAGAACACAGATTTCAATACCAGGATCACAAAGTTATCCTGATTTAGTGGAATAAATCCCTCTTCTGGAATTGAACTTTTGTGGAACAAAAATGTTGGGTATTAAAGTATAATCATAAGGATTCAGTGGGATAATCCTATGTTAAAAAAAGAGACTAATTCAACAGTGCAATGAAGATAACTGCTAAAGTAACATCATTCAATTTGAGTTTTTTTTTTTTTTTTCAAAATTTGTCCAGTATTGCCCTCACAAAAAATTTTTATATTGTAAGGACAAGCTGAATAGCTATATCCATGGTAACAAGTATATTTCTCTACATATGGCTAAATTGCCAAGAAGCAACTAGACAAACTGAAGCCTTTGTAAGCATCCCTTAAAGTCTGTTAAGACATTAAGTATTATGCAGGGGAAGGAATGACACAAGATATAACTTGATAGGTATACCCAAGATCTGGTAAGATAAGTCCCACAACTGAAAATATAGCTAGCGTTGATTCAGTTTGTTCAAAGAAAAAGAAACAATAAAACAGGAGGATGAATTGCACTACAGGTAGTCCTCAGTTAACGACTGCCTTGTTTAGGGACTATTCAAACTTACAACAGCACTGAAAAGGTAGCTTTATGACCAATCCTCAAACTTATGACTACTGCAGTGTCCCTGTGGTCACATGATCACCATTTGTGAGCTTCAGGGTTGGTTTCCAAGGAATGTGAAATATGTAGCTCCATTAAGAGCAACTATGTTAACATCAGTGCAGGCTGTATAAAAATCAGGAATAGTAATGACTGAGGACTGTAATTATTTTGATACTTGTTAGGAGACCAGCTCTGTCTGCAAAGTATGGTCTCTCTTTGAAATTCCTCATTTGCTTTGCTGCAAACGTTCTCCTTCAAAGACAGCAGGAAGTATAATCAAGCATTTGCCCTGGCCATTAAAAAAATTGATTTTAATAAACTCAGACCAATAAGTAGGATTCCCTAGTAGATGTTAACAGAAAAAGGAACTCATCTTCCATGGGGGCTTCTTTAAAGAGGAGATATTAAAGGCAAAGTGGAAACAGTTCCAAAGAGCAGAAAAAATTATTGACAGCCCCCCCCACAAACTTAGAAACAATTTGAAAATAAAAATAGAGAGATAGAAAAAGGGGCATGTCACCAAAAAGGTATGCTTACAGATGGGCCAACAATAGTAAGGATGATGTCAGGAAGGTTAAAACACAGAATAAGCAAAGGATAGTGAGGGATACAAACAACAAAAAGAGGTTCTTTAGACACTGCTTAGTTAATATAGCAAAAAGCAAATGAAAAAAAATAACTATTTAATTTCTATTTTAGTTTGGTCTTCTACAATAAGAGGCTATGTATTCTATTGGGAATTGAAAAGCAAGTTCAATGGGCAAGACTACAGCAAAAGTTTGGTTGAAAAACTGTCAAGAAATGCCTATTTATTTAAAATTAGTTTCAGTATTTGGTATTGGATAAATTGCAACATGAATACTGAAGGAATTAGCTTGTGGCTAAACCTTTATGTATTATCTTTGAGAAATCCTGAAGAAATGATGCAAGACCCGTGAAGAAAGGCAAATGTCCTAGCTTTAAAAAGGGGCAAAATGAAGTCTACGGACTTATTTATTTGAATATTTTAGCCGCCCAGCTCCAGTGGACTTAAAGACTAGTGAGCTTCAGTGGTTTGGAACTGATATTAGAACCATTAATTAGGATGCTGGCATACCTCCCTTGCTTGGATGAACTGAAGCAAGAGATATTTTAATTTCAACTACAGCAATGAATGGGAATTTAGACCAGATGGACCTTTCATGTTCTGATTTTATATAATCAAATGTCAGTATATAGAGGAGATCCAACAGAGGCACAGCTCTCTCATCTAGAACAACATCAAAATAGTAAGCAAAGAGACTTTAACACCGGTTTTAAATGGGGTATTTTCCCCAAGAATCAATAAGGAATAACCATAGATAGTAGTTTGGAGATGAGGGAGGGACATGCAAAACGCAACTGATAGAAGAGAATTTGGACAGTAAGAAGGGAGCGCTTCCTTGTCAATATAACATACAAAATTTCACTATTAAAAAGACTTTAATTTCCACTGCAGTTTAAATAACTAATTACCTCAAGTACCCTATACACATATAGGAAAGGCAAGTTTTATACTAATCCAAATAATAAATTTAAGTAATAAACTCTCAGGCTTTCTTGTTTTCTCTATTTTCTCTCCAAATTTTACAGTGCTTAACAACATGATCCAAAATAAACAGCATGTTATATTCACTCTGGAACAATACAGAAATTTTAGTTTCTGCTAAACCCTTTTTGGCAATAAAAATACAAAAATTACAAGTACACATACAAACAAGCACGCATGTGCACACACATGCAGAGGCTGTAGTTCACACTGTAGATACGAAACATTATTGCCTATTCTGTGCAAGAAACCTAGTAGTTGCCAATTTATACCCCCATCTTTTTGCACTCATTATGTGGAAGAACAGGCTAAGGAATAGGAGCTTTAGGATTCTGAACTGCCAGTCAAATCACTGCTTGGCAAAATAGCACTGGTTTAGCCAAGTGTATCAGGTTTTGGGGATGATCTACTTTTATACTTTGGTTTGCCAGAACATATCCCTATAGGAAACAAAACGTAAGTTTCAAGTATGTATCTCATAAGGTCTTTTAAAGATACTTTCAGTATGCTTCATAAATTAAAACTATCCCAGTTGTTTTATACACTTCAGCCTTCTTTAATATACATACATATCCCCCCCCCCACCTCAAAAAGTTAAAAAATTGTAAGGAGAAAAAAGCTGTCAAGGGATCTTACCCTACAAGCATAATACTATGGCTCTCAACGGCCCTGGCTTCTAATCACAACTACAGTACCAGGCAATAAGGAAATGCTCTGTCAACAAGAGAAAAAGATACTTCACTTCTTTCAAAACTGTATTCATTCATCAAGAAAACCAAGCGCCAGAAGCCTTTAGCTTACCAATTACAGGCTGTGGAATGCAGGTTGTTACACTTGAGATGGCCTACCTTTTATTTAATTTTTGGTTCCACTTTATTATAGTGCACATTCCAAACATATGAACTTGAAGTTGGTGAATAGTCACTGAACTTAGAGTAAAATAAGGATTTAAATATTTCTTTTAAAAGATTAAAATAACTTTTTTTTTTACTCTTGAGTTACAAGAAGTACTGCTTGAGCCAATTCTCAGAGAGAAAGGAGTTAGTTGTCATAACAATGCTATAGTTAGGCAGCATAAGTACTTTGTTGTGTCACAATGTGGCTTTGATTATAATCAACAGTAAATTTCAATCCTTACTGACAACTTTGCCACCAATTCAAAAGCTTCTAATACCCAACTAATCTGAAATTTCACAAAGGGTAACTTTAAAAATAAAACTCCACTCCACAAACACCTTCTCTAATCTTATGCCTTCCAAATGGTTGTATTTCGTAAGAATGGTAGTCAGCACATCTGGGGAGCTTCAGCATGAGAACAGACTGCAGAGTTCAGCAATCCACTGTAAACATCAAAAGTTTATATCCCATAAAAAGCTAAATTACATACTGCTTCATATATTATAGTCTTACCTTAAAATATATTGTTCTAATCACACAGAAACACAATTTTGCAGTTGATGTTCCTTTTTTCAGCATCTAAGCATGGTATATCCAGGTATTTCACCTGCAAAATAAATCAATAAGGGAGAGGCAGAGAGGGAAAGGTTATTTCAAAATCATTCTTTCACTTTTGATTGCAAACAAGCCTTTTTTTGCATTTAACCACCCCCAACCTCTTCATCCCATAAATATAATTCAGTGCCCTAAATTGTGATTTAGAAATTATCAACAGAAATTTAACATCTCTAGATGCATCTAAATCTTTTATTCATTATATGGCATAAAACTCTTGTATTCCATACAAAGTAGAGGGAGCTAGATGTAAATTAGAATGCCTTTTTAAAAACTTCCAAGTTCACATTTTGCTATACAAATATTACAAAAATGTATTCACCTATACATTTTTTCTCATATTTCTACAAAGGAAATTTCGCTTTAATCTCCAAATGAATATACAAGTATTTACTGAGGGATGACTTTGATACATATAATTAATACAGTTTTTCTGCAGTGAAGGCACTGATTTTTATTATCAAAATCTGTTTTGTCTCAGCATGAAAATATGGATTCTTGAACCTGATTTTAGTCCCTGGAAGGTTTAGAGCTGTTACTTTTTTCTATACTATAAGTCTAAATGGAAAATGATCAGGAATCCATATATGTATATGTATATATGCAAAGGAAAATTAAGGACAGAGAAATAAATAACATCTGTAAAAACCAGAATATGTATGTATGGTAAGTATGTGTATATGTATATGTGTATGTCCACCCAAATTGGAGATATAAAGCATTGAAGAGTATTAATTCTATGGAATGAAACGAGAGAGTAATAAGAGCAATGTCATGAGTTTTTCTGATGATCACTTGCAAACTACATTGACAAGGGACAACCCTTATTACACAACTGAATATATTACAAAGGACAAGAAATCTTAAGCTCACCCACACAATGCAGTGTGTCCTTTAAGTATTAAAGTTGGATACTCAAAAACCTTTTGAGTGGGGACTCAAGATACTTGTTTTAATGTTTGAAGGCCACAGTGCTGCAACTAATAATTGTTCTTGAGGAGAATTTCCTGTTTCTTTCTTCCTTGTTCCAGACCTAAATCTTCAATAGCAATTCTGAATCCAGTAAAAGTTGTGAAAGCATCACCAGGAAGAGTGGTAAAATGCAAGATAAAAAATAAAAATAAAGGAAGCCCACACAGCTGGATAGGCCACTAACAAATAGCAACTGGAAACATAAAGCCAGTTCCTGACCCTCATCTTTTTAGCCTAAAATCCCTGAACATACACCATTATTTCATTAAACTATTCCCAATTTTGCAGAGCTTAAATTTAACAAATTAGCACATAGAAAAGAATCCTGTATCACGTGTAATATTCAGATGCATTCCCGCTCGCAATCTTGTTTTTATTTAAGTTTAATTTTTTGAAGTGGTTTCTATAGAATGTTTTAATTGTTGGCTTTATTGTACACTTCCTAGTCACTTTGTGAGAGACAGGCAGCCATCTAAATTTGATAAATAAGTAAATAGAGCCAGTTTGGTCTAGTGGTTAAGGTGGTTAAGGTGTTGGGCTAGAAACCAGGAGATGGTGAGTTCTAGTCCCACCTTAGGCATGAAAGCCAGCTGGGTGACCTTGGGCCAGTCCCTCTCTCTCAGCCCAACTCACCTGACAGGGTTGTTGTTGTGGGGAAAATAGGAGGAGGAGGAAGGAGTATTTGGTATGTTCACCACCTTGAGTTATTTATAAAAAATAAAGGCGGGATAAAAATGAAATACATACGCACATACATAAATTCCTTCCAATAATGGGTATTATACATGAATGCTTTATTCTCATGAGACAGTTGAAGAGGGGATAGTAGACTGCTCCTGTTAATAATAACAATTTCATATATTCCAACCTGCAAGTCTTCATAAACGTAGATAAACAAAAGACTTGCAAAGAGAAGGAAGAGGAAAAGGAGGTATCTAGGAGGCAAGGTTCAAGTCAGATTCCTTTTAGAAACACATTTTGAAATCCTAGTTAAACACTGCTATGATCTATAAGATTTGTTTTTCATTGAGGATCCTGAACTTTAATTCATAAAATGAAGGACAACTGGGTACTTTAAAAATGCAGTGCTTGGTGAAGGCAATTAGCAAAAGGAATCAGGCAGATGAGATATTTTCAAAGTTCTTCCATAAGGTATGCTCTGAATGTTTTTCCATTAATCTAATCCATGCAATTGAACCTGGCAGATAACTGATACTAGGCAGAAGAACAGCTTTCCAGAGTTATCAGTCTTTCCTGACTTAGAGCCCTCTGTGTCATGGTTCCTGTTCCAATGTTTCCACAAACATCGTAACATGTTCCCATGCCATGCTGGTGCTGACACGTGTGTGTTTGTTTATTTATTTATTTATTAATCAAATTTAGCCACCGCCCATCTCCCCCAAAAGAGGGACTCTGGGTGGTTTACAATAAAATCAATACAATCTGGGCGGTTTACAATAAAATCCTGTACAGTGTTGCTGTACAGGAGGGGGCTGCCTCCGTTCTTTGTACCAGGCGCTGATGCGAGGAGTCAGGAATGTGTGTGTGGGTTATCTCGCCTGGTCAAGGACATTTTCCCGAAGACCAGCAGGAACCATTAGGGTCACCTGCAAGGAATGGACTTGTACTGACTCTGGGGGGAGGGATTGGGAACTGCCTAGGCTTTTATTGAGTGAAATCCCGCGCTTTTACCATTCTCAGCTTCGCTTGTGATCCTGCATACTATTCATTATTAAATCAGATAACCATGAAAGTCTTGTGTGAGTCTGATAGTGATTTTGTATAGGCAATCATTATACTCTGAATGAATGCCATCCCATCATCTCTTATCCACGAAAAGCTAAACATCTGCAAGGCACTCTATTTTGGGCACATCAGATTTAGTAAGGTAGACAGTCTCTAAAACAAACTTTGTTATATGAAGGATGAACAATTTTATCATTTTTTTAAAAAATCCATAGTACTAATGTTTACTACTAAGTGCAGTAAGGCATGAACCACAAAATGTCCAGTTCAAATCTCTTCTCACTTATGTTTGTATAAACTAATGTTTTAATTTCACTTCCCTTTCTAAACCATTGCTGTAAAATTATCCAAATAATCTGTGTATTCTTCCATGAATACCTGCATTCATTACACAATTCTATTAAGATACCTAAGTAATTTGCCTATGTTAACAAGGTTGTGATCAAACAGATTTTTAATTTGGCTGAACTTCCAACATTTATTTCTAATTTATATAACAAAGATTCTCAAGGAATTCCTTGATAAATCTGACATTCCACTGAAATGGTTAGGGAGATTTCACATTCAAGGTTAACTATCAAAAGTGGTATCTTAGACTGACTGTTAAATATGTTCTGCTCCCTCAAAGTTAAACTACTACCTTCATTTGCTAAGATGAAAACTACTTATCTTAACAACAAACTCATATATTTAAGAACAGAATACATCAAAGCCTTGAAGTTTATACCCACTGTTTCTTATCCTGACTTCTGGAGCGATTCTGAACAATTCTGCCCCATCTGCTACATGACAATCCTTTAAATAATTTGAACAGAGATATCATGTCCACGCCTATGTGAAGGCTGCAAGCTACTTTCTGCTAAGAAAGTTCCTCCTTTAATAAGAAACTAAGTTGCTTTTTTCCAATTCCACTCTGATCCTGCAGCTATGTGCAATGTATCTATCTCTTAAGTGCATCTTACATTACCCATCCATGAATTACCAACAGGAGTTCCATCATATTCAGAAATGTTTGTTTTTTGGCAAAACCTGAGGATATATATCTACAAGGTATCGAGTATAGCAGATTTGGAAAGTACTGGGCTCATCCAACTGAGAGTGTTATCAAAGAATCAGATCAAGATGTATAGTTAGATTACAGTTTCCTCCCTAGTTAAGTGTTCTGCTCCCTTTTAAATGTCCATGGCTCTTTGGCTCTCAAGACAATCTCTACTACAGATTTTATACAATCCCCAAATGTTATTAATCAGGTTTGTCTACAGTTGCTGGTTTTTTCCCTTTCTCTCTTGACATTAATCTGCCACAAAACCAGTAAGGCAGCATAGGCATGAACAGGAATGGGGGAGGGGGGAGTAAATCAGGTAAACACTTCCCCTACATATCTACCTTCTTGCCTCTTCCTCTTTTGTCTACATGGAAAGCAATGATGTAAGTAGGAGGAAGAGACAAATAATAGCCATGCCTATCCATCTGGCCATTCAACTTCAATACTTGCTCTTCTCAGATGGGTCAAAATGGAATTGAATACTGGTGAAGGCTTATGAACAGGAAGTGGATGTTTAGCTCTCCTTTCTCTCCTGGAAATTCCAACTTCAGCTCACAGAGATATTTGCAATTAGGAGTTTATGTCTGTTTTCTCAGCTACTGAGAATATAACAGTATGTTTATTTAAAAAAATAAGACCCACTGAATTCCAAAGATCTTGATCCCAGGTAAGTATGCAATGGGATTCACCTTGAATATTCTCTCCCAGGCATACACACAAAGTCTCAAGCAACTTTTTCACTTAAGCAGTGGCAAATGCCTGAAGTAGCAGAGCACAGAATTCATACAATGCCAGAATAAAATCCATGTTTACAGTGATTTGAGAATACTCTGAAACTAATAGACATTTTAAACATATTATTGAACTATTATTCCATTCACTCTAGAGTCCACTTAAAATGAAGTCACACAGACCTAGAGAACATTCTGAAACTAGAGAATCTTTTGGAAGCAAATGAAAGACTATTTTGAGTGGCTTTTAATGACACTGAGTACTTTGTTAAAAATGTCAATCTCCTATGTCTTATTGTTAACTTTTCAAGATTTAGCCCTTAAGGACAAAGAAAACCATGATTATAACAAATACAAGGATGCAAGAAGACATTGCTGCATGATTGGCATTAGTATGCTACCGCATACTATAACTGGGAGGGTTGGGACAAAAAGTTATCAACAAAGACAGAAGTGCCTGCTCTAACTTGGGTGACTTCATGTACATTTTTTTCTGTTATTGAATATTTGAAGCTGTAAATATAAAATATGCAGGTAAATAAACCTGGTTATGCCACATGGCTTGGGGTGGGAGGGGCAACAGCTATACATGGAGGTGGTTGGCACCATGATAGTGCCAACAATAAGATCTTGATTTGCCATCTCGTATTTATATTTTATATTTGTATTTTTATATGTATATTATATTTATATATTTTATTTGTTTGTTTGTTTGATTTCTATAGCCGCCCATCTCAGCAAGTGACTAAATAAATAAATATTTATATTTATTGCATTGTATTTTTAGTGATATGTTATTTTTATTGTAAACTGCCCAGAGTCGGCATACGAGTTGGGCAGTCAAGAAGTTCAATCAATCAATCAATCAATGAAATATACAATCAACTGCTGGAACTGCAGTGGTAGAAGATCTGAGGTAGACAGAATACATATGACTTTTGCTTTAAATTGAGAACCTTTACCTGAGAATCCAAATTAACATCATCCGTACCAGAGAACTATATTATTAATAATTGGCCACACTGAAGGTTTATTCTGTCTTCAGCAAAGCATCATAGTCTGCAGAAGAAAAATAGTTCAAGATTGCTATAAACTACTTTCTCATCTTCAGCTTAAACCCCAATTTGCAAATAGGAATTTAATGCCTATAAACAAATTGAAATTTGTTATAAACATTATAACAAACAAGTTGTTATAAACCACTAATCTTGACCTAGATTGCATCTGATGGAAACTACGTGGCAAGACATTCTCTCCCAGTTACAGCCTCTTTTAAGTGTCCAGAATATACCCTTCTTTTTTATCAAACTTACATTCCAAAACCTACTGAGGCTCTTCCCTATGTTCTGAAGTTCAAGTGAACAGAACTAGAAATAGAGCCTTCTTAGTACTAAATGCCTTAATGAAATGTCTTACCCAACAAGGCCCATATGGCACTTGTGTTTTGGAGCATTTTGGTGAGTGCAACCCCATCTAGAATAAGCCATGCCCCCAATTCCTGTACTCAAGAACTACACATTTGCAGAATATTTATCTTGTCAAAGTTCAGTCCATTATTGCATCCAGGTACCAATTCATAACATGGATGGATTCTTCTAATTTACATGTTATTAGACTTGGGTATCATCAGCATTTTGATGACCCCTTGCTCGTAACTCAAAACTCCACCAGCAGCATCCTACAGATATTAAATAGCATTTATTGAGTTACTGTATTTTTATGCCTCCACAGCATGAAGCAGAAGTCCCAGCAGTTTACATCATAAAAGAAAAACAAGGTAAAGCATCATCTTAATTACGACTAAGAAGAATATCACATTGCAATAATGCAAAGGGGCTAAAATATAGTGGTGACCATTCATGCCCTCCAGTTCAGTCTAAAGTAACTCCCTGAAAGCCAACAATGATGGTGCTAGCCTAACATTGTCTGCACTTCCCAGCCCTTTGGGAGGGGGGAGGGGAGCTGGGAAAACCATTAACAGATGATGGTGAAAAGTCCAAAAGATGAATTCTGAATCCAGGATGAAATTTATTGAGATAAATGAAGTTTTCCAAGAATATTAGCAGCTGCACAAGTATCATCCTTTCAAACACTTCGCCCCAAAAGAGGTGTATTTGTAACAATGTAATAACTGATGTAATCCTCTGGATATAGGGAGGCCCTTTTCAGGAGTTAACATCCACCCACCCCTACATGTAGCACCTTACACTTAATATTGTAGCTATCTTGCCCCAAGCATCCCTATTAATCCAATTTCTGCCATGTTGGTGCAGCCTATTAACTTCAGCCTGAAACTCCATATCCCTTATTCTTTGAGTGAGCAGTCATTTGGCTTGGTCATATCCTAAAGAAATTAAGAATGGTACAGAAAGCCCATATAATGCCAACTTCTGCTCTACAGCTTGTTTCCAGGGAGAAAGAAATTTATCTATATAACTAGAGGGGTCAGTCTGGAAAGGATTGGATTTTCAGCCAGTAGTTTTTCATCATCTTCCAGACCCTTACCTGGATTTCAGGTATACCTGTCTTGAGCCTTAACTGGGTATTTGCTGTTCCATTGGGTGTAGCAAGGACTGATTGCAAAAAAATTTGTTTGCACTGTTTCCAGTGTATCCCTCTTTGCAGAAATTCCTACTTGTGCACCATAAAGGTTTGGCCTCAAAAAGTGTTAATGATGCAGGGATTAATTGGCCTCCACTTGTGTCAAAGAAGCGCTTAATAGCATTTGTGGACCTAAGAGCTAGCTGCACTATGTGATTCTGGTGAGCATTTCAGGTGCCTTTAGAGTTGAAAACTACCCTAAGTTTTTAAATGCAGTAACCTACTCTAATTTGTGCCCCTCTACTCTCCAAGATAGTTGGGTGGCTCTTAGCAAAGAATTTTAGATTTTTCAAATTAAGAACCAGATGACTTTGTCTGCAGTACCAAAATATTGCTGCTACTGCTCTTTTCAGCCCTTTAGGGGTTTGTGAAATTATCATTTTAGGTAATACATATTTTTACTTCATAGATCTATACTTGCACAGGTAATTAACACACCATTATAGGAGTGTATGTTACATTTTTATTTGCTATTTTATCTTTGTTACTCTAGCATTTTAATTTGATTTTACTTTGGCATTGTATTTTTTCAAATTTTGCTGGTCATTCACCGAATAAAGAGTATTTCTTAAGGTGTACAGGCAGCAATATTTTCAACACCTTGATCCACTTCCACTCACTCTTGGCTAGCATGAATAAGCCAGGATGGACAAAAGTCAAAAGAGGATGTATTACACCAAATAGCTTCAAGTGTCTTGTCCTCAATTCTGAAAAAGTGGTTCAGAACAATTGGCCCAATGCCACTGAAGTCAGCTTAAAAGCAGGTTCCAGCAGGGACTTTAGTACAATAGATGACAACAGGCCATTAACTAGTTGGAAAAATGTTAATGATTAGCAAGCATTCTTTGAAGCCCTCACTGCCATGACATACCTGCAACAATGTGCTTTAATGAGTGTCTAGCTGCCCATGTAATGAAACTTTCACAATTGTATCCTAATCTTCTATTTCATGACCCAGAGTGCCTCAAAAAACCAAGGATCAATCAGCTTCTGCATATTGAAGCTCAGGTTTATTCATTCATTCATAGTTGATTTTCTGTACAAGTAAACATAAATCAATATACCAAAAAGAGAAGTTTATGATTGCATTTATTTCAGTTGTTTCCTTTTCAATTCATCAATTCAACAGCAAATCTAGGAGTTCAAAATAGAATAAACTTTATTAAGGAATTTAATCAATCCTAATGACTTATAAAAATTTGGGCACACCAAATTTTACAAAAGCATTTAGGTAAGCACATGAAATTTCATGCAGGCAAGTAAGCAGACTGATGAGGGAAGAACATATCTTTCCATCCCTCCTCTGCTAATCTACCTAATTTCCATGCTATCAGTGAAAGAAAATCAGCCCTTTCCTCCATAACCTGCAATAAAACCTATCAATTACAAAGGAAGAAATGGGTTTTTCTGCTTTTTCTTGACAGAAAGCATTTAAAAACAAAATCTAGAAACCTCCATGTCTTTACTGGTTATGGAAGAGGAGTTCTCTTCCTTTGTAATCAACATGTAACACGGCCCTTCAGAATTTGCTTATAAGATCAGATACATGGTTCTCAGGTTGTGTGAATTCATCAATCCAATTTGAAATTGGCAGTTACTCTAGTGACACTATACAATATACATATGAACAATGATCTCTTCTAATATCCATCAAGGCTCCATGCTCTTTAAGGAAACTCTGAAAACTCTGTCCTTTTATGTAACAACATGTTGACAGTAGTTATTCTGATTTACAATATTGTTACTAAATCAGAGTTGCTAACCTCAGCATTTATGCTAAGTCCTGCAATGGGATTAAGTATTGATAACATTTTGCTACAGTCAGGGTAAGAACAAACAATTTAACACAAAACACTCTAATAAACAGACCAGTCAATTCAGAAGACACCATGTATGCAACATATTGTCCAATATATCTTGACAATGGGAACAGGCATTGTGACAGAGAAGGCATGTCCCCCAGATCCCAATAGTTAACTCTGTTTCACAGAAGGGATCCTAGAGCATGCCCACCCTGTCAGATATGGTAGGATGGTCAGAAACTACCAGAGAGAGGCAGTCCCACAAGTAACCTAGCCCTGTGACATGCAGGGCTTTAAAGGTGAAAACTAGTACCTAGAATTGAACCCAAAGTCTACTAAGATCCAGTGCAGCTCACGTAACAGTGGTGTTACACTGGCATACTGTGGTGCATCCAAAATTGCATGCGCCACTATATTTTGGATTGGCAGCAGCTTATAACTCAAAGACAGAGGTACAGCATTACCAAAACTTTATTGCACATGCGTGAACACAAAGTGTTGAAGACATTTTTATCGATGTTTAGCAAAGATTTATTTTGGGAAAGAAGGGGAGAAACCAGATGGGAATACAGGGTGGTTTCTAAGCTTTCTTTTGAATTTGAATTTCAATACATTGAAGAAGTGGTACCCAATAAATTTATGCTTGCCATTTAACAAAAACAAGTAATCAGAAGATTTACAAGAAAACTGGATGGGATGAATTACATAAATATTTAAAATGATTCGCATTAAGCACAAACTGGCTAATACAACAATAGCAATAGTATTCATAAAACATATAGATACACCATCAAAACTGAGTTAATTTTATGAGTTTCCATTTAATCATTTAAGGGGGCTAAGCTTTATAATACCAACCTTCAAGAGAAATAAAAAGCATAATGCTTAAAACCAAGTACCGAAGCCTAGTGAATTAAGCAATTAAGCAAAACAAAGGAACATCCCTGATATAATGCAGCAGTTCTGTTGCACCAAAATTTAAGATATGCTATCATACACATAATTCTATGCTTTTTTTTCCTCCAGTATAGCACCTTAGGAAGGTTATATGGCTTGACATGAAGAGGAAAAGCTTTTCACATAAACATATATAACTTATTAAAGCTTGAATTTCTAGAACAGATTATATGTATGAGCAGTTTTGAACCATTCTGCAACTGTTCTATTTTATAGTTCTTAAAGCAATGAAATGGATTACGTTGCAACATTTTCCAGAGAACAGAATCATTTCAGTTTTGGTTATATCTTATAACTCTTGCTATAGCATACACTATGCCCTTTGGCAAGGAAGTCTACACATCAGTTTAAACGGTGACAAATAGATATAACACACACCTCATTTCCAAGGATAAATACATTAGTCAGCTAAATGTGTTCTATGGCATCAATCTAGAAAGAGTAAGGGGGAAATAGAAATACTTGACTGGAATCATATTACCAGTCTTCAATTAAAGAGCAGGGGTAATACAGAACATAGAAAGAAGTTGAATTTGCCTTTAGAGATGTATTTCTTTTATATGCTTGCACAAATTTAGTTTTAATTAATTTAATAAAACATGGAATGAAGGTCAGTCTGCGGAAAGCAAGAACTTTCATTCCATTAGTATTTTAAAAATCTTTAATTTTTATTTAATGTCAGTATTGTCAGGCTGTTGGCAGCAGCCAAAACAGATTTCGTCCCAAGCACTAATCTCAGAGTTCTCATTTTATTAAAGTGAAGGTAGGAGAGATACAGTAATTCCAGATGTGAATAATGTTCTTTTCAGAACCAGAATAATCAAGGTGGGGACTCACATAAACTCCTTTTCCTAGCCTTACAATGCAGCAGCAAGGAGGCTGGTCTCAGATGGCAGGAAGGGGTATTCTACAACTGTGCATTGATTAGATAATTGTCCCTTGAATCCTTATATGTTGGAGAACCAAACTTTCCATCTATGCTGGATAATGCAATACAGTGGGGGGATATTGACACATGTGTTTGCAGCTTTTTCTTGGTTGTCCTGTTTTGGCTTAATATTTTCAAGATTGTTAATACAATGTTGGGAAAAAAAGTTAGGGTTTAAAGATGTGAATATCATGCTAAATCATATACCAAAAATTTGGAATTTATCAATGTATGAAGAGCTCTGGAGATATTATGTAAAAAGACAATTTTACTATGACCGAAAGAGTCTGCCACACCATATTTAAAAACTGAGCCATTTCTCATATATGTATTTTGCTATACAACCACTTTGCAACAACTTCTCCGAAGAAAGGAGAAATCAAATTAAATCTCCATAAGACATCAAATGGAAATATTATGAGCTGTTTTGAACACTTAATCAAGAACTAGACTACCAAATAGCAGTTTATCAATAAAATATGGAAAAAAAAATAGACAAAACGATCATACCAACAATTCTAAACACTGGGCTAAAGAGAGATACTAAACATATGTTGACTTTCCTGAAGCCTATTTCCATGGTGATGAACAGATTACAAGAAAGTACCTTTTTTCTGAAGCAGTTAAATTAAACTGAGATCTTGAAACCAAAAAATACAATGACACAGTTAAATTATAGGCATTAAAAACTCAAACACTCTATTAAGCTCAATTTCTTGCCAATAAACACAATGCAAGGATGAATTCTTAACTGATGAAGAATAGGAACTATCTATGACATTGGCATCCAAGAATTATCCCTCTACAATATCAACTGTACCAGATTTCAAGCCTAACTGAAATTTCTGTTTTAAAAAATGCATGATGACATGTTAAAGGAAGTCATAATGTCCTGGAAGAAGTCACTTAATTATTTGAATCTGTATATGTCATGAGTAAGGATGGCGAGCAGGGGGCTCCCATCCAGACTGTCAAGCGCATGCGTAGCACTGATGAATTGTTCAGCCATTCAAAGAGACACAGATCGGGACCGCCTTAACCCTTGGGGGTTATATGTCTGGGTTTTCCCCACGCTTCTTCAGTTTGTTAGGATTCCTGTTAAGTACTAGCAATAAATATTAGAGACCAGTTCCTTGTCTCAGTGTGTTTCCTGGTTGTTAGGACAGTATATCACTGAATTAGTACCTAGCATCTACCAGCAGCAGTATCTTCTCAGAAGAGAGAGAATATTTTCATCCTTTGGACAAATTCATTCTAACATGAAAAATACTTTGCGAACTGAAAAATAGGAAGATTTATATTTCATTTCCAGATTATGAACAAACAAGAAGAAATAGGCAGATTGTATTAGGTATACCAGACATCCAAAGTTTCAGATTTTGTGCACTGCTTTGACTGATTTTGTCTACTTAATTTTTATCACTGAAATATTATTTTGGTCAATTACCCAATACTGACACATGTAAGTCAGTAGAAGTTAAAGTCAACTCAAAGGCAACTTTACTACTTTTTTGTGCTAAAGAAAAACTAACCATAGTAAATTTATTAGTAAAAATAAAATTCAGTTTTTGTAGGTACTTTCTAACTCTCAGATGTCAAAGTAGCCAAGCCAATTAAGAGCATATCATTCAACAAGTATGCTTCCTTTTACTAAGATATTGATTTAAAAAGAATCTTCTGGGTAATTATTTAAATAACTAAAATTAAATATTCTACAGGGGTGATTTAAACCAAATCTGTAATGAGATTAGCAGATACACTTACTTGCCAATAAATTGCACAAGGACCCTTGATCAACCAACTGGTATTCCCTTGATCAACTCCCCCACTGTTGCCTCCTCTTTCTGCAGCCCCACTCCTACCATGACTCCAAAAATCAATAACATCTTTTCTTCTACGTTCACTCAGAAAGACTTAGAAAATATAATGTAACCTCTAAAGTGGCTTAAGGTTTAAAACAATGAAAATAACCTCTCTCCTTATAAAAAAAAGAAAAAAACTGTGCACCATTTTAAAACATTATGTGGTTTCTGACTACCAAATATTGACTACACTTGTTTCAATACATATAGCATTTAAAGAGGGTTTCATAAACATATTGCTATAAGAATTGAGCCACTTAGGATGATGGTTAAGAAAATCATGGAAGCTTATTGGGTGACTTTAGATTGGGAAGTACCACTCACTCAATCTACCTGGAAGGTTATTGTTTTATTTTTTTTAGACTTTTTCTGCTGTTCCTTCAGGTTATTTTTAGCTCTACTGATTGACTGGTTTTCTTGTATCCGTCTCCCTTAATCAGTAAGCTGAGAATCTATTTTTTTGAACTTGCTGGTTTTTATTTTGCTTCATGTTCACTGGCATCATCTATTATTTGTTTTCAAAAATGGCTTTATTGTAATTAGTGTCTTTCTATTTACTATTGTCAACCAACTCTGTTTATCAAGGAAAGAAAAATCACAGTGTTTTAAAAAAATGTTAAGTTATACACTGATGATTTTGAAATTCCTATCATTTGACAGAAAACAGACAGCTTTATATCAATGCTGCTTTCAATTTTCTGCACATTCCAAAGCACCATTTCCAAATGAACTCCAAACTACTGCACAGCCCCTTTTTTTAATAAGGAGAGAGGTTATTTTCATTGTTTTAAACTTTAAGCCACTTTAGAGGTTACATTACATTTTCTAAGTCTTCCTGATTGAATATAGAAGAAAATATGTTACTGATTTTTGAAAGTCATGGTAGGAGTGGGCTGCAGAAAGAGAAGGCATTCCATTTATCATTGCAGACTATTGGTCCATGTGCTCAGTGCTCTTCATGCTAAAAGGTCCCAGCACAAACCCAATGTTTACATTGATTGTAAAACTGGCTTGGCATCACTGGGTCTCCTGGTAAAGCACTATTATTAGACTAAATGAAATGCCTTGTATGATTTTTTAAATACTAATTTCAATTAAATAAGGCATTTTAGAGCAATTCTTATACTATTAAGCCATAATACTGGTTTAGCAACAAACACATCCAAAGTTAACCACTGGTTCTGCCTTTGAAAGTGTAGCCAATAAACCACTTAGAACAAACATGCGAATAGAAGAAAGCAGAGAAAAAAGTCATGGATTGTTTTAAATTTGTTAGTAGCTAATGAGCTGCATTTGAATTTCCAAAAAAAAAGCCTGCAACTTTTTTCATCTAGTAGAAAGAACATATTTCCTTCTCATCACTTATGTCTTTTGGTTAATTTCATAACTGGTGGTCCTACTTTACTAGCACCAGCATAAATTCAAAATACACAATAAACCTATGCATGCCAGGAATGTTTTCAAGTCCTGCCATCTTTCTTCACAATTAAATAACTCCAAGTTAAGTGCTTTGTTAAAGTGTATACAGATTTTACCATAGCACTATGAGAAAGTTTTTTTTTTCTTATTTAATAGATAAACAAAAGCCAATTATGAATCTGACCAAAGTTACTGAACTAACTTAAGATCTACCCTCAGATCTACTCATAAGCACATGTGTGTAATGCAATATATTATGGTGATACTCTGGGGTAAAATCCAGTATTCAGATACTCTGGGGTAAAATCCCATCTCAATAAAGGCTTGGTTTTGGCACTGATATCACACTGCCTAGAATACTGGATGTTTTTTTGATGAGACTGACAAGGGGAATGCAGCCCTGTCGAATTCCTAGCCCTCCCAACAGCTTTCCATACTGCTAAATGTGATGTCTTTCCAGAGAGTTTGAATGGTGGAAGTTTTCTGGTGGTCCTGTTTATATTCAGATGGCCAATCCAAAACATGGTGTCTACCATAGTGTTTATATTGTGTTTATATCTCATCCCTCATACCATTCAACATCTCTCTACAATGACTGGGGTTTTTTTTTAGATTTAGAATGTTATAAAGTTCTTTCTCACCTCTTCATCAAATCCAGGTGAGACAATTGAAGTGTTTAATCAGTACTTGGTTGTAGACATAAACTGCATGAAGACTAAGACACTGAAGTTCAACCAAGAAAAAACAAATATTCCATTAGTGGATGCTATGTGCAATTAGTGGATGGTTTAACAGGTTGGTGACTTCTAACCTGTCATGGAACAGGTTGCACTGCAGAGCTGTGTTCACAGCTTGGGGATACTGATAGATCCATCTCTCTCATTAAAGGAACTGTTCTTTATGGCACAAAGTACCTTTTCTTGCTTAGACTGGGACATTAGCTTAGATATAATCTTGCTTCAATAATCCATGCCCTGGTAACTTCTCACCTAGATTACAGCCATGTGTTATGCCTGGGGCTATCCATGATGACAGTTCAGAAAGTTTGATAAGTATGAAATGTAGCAACAAAAGTACTGACAGGAGCTGGGAATTAGAAACATATTACACCAATTTTACATGATTTTCTTGGATCCCAATTTATTTCAGCCCCAATTCAAGAGTCCGTTTTTAAGATACAGAGCCCTTCATAACCTACTGTCCTTAGCACAATCTGTTGTGGGTAACCTCCAATGCTAAAATGAGGCAAGTGACTGGCTACAGTAGGATTTCTCAATGGTATCCTCTCCCCCATGTTGAAATATCTTCCTCAGTAAGGCCCATCTATTGTCTACATTATTATTCTTTCACACAAGGTAAAGAATTTTTATACTCCAAATCTAATACGTATTAATTCAAATCTTAATTGTTATGCTGCAACACAACTTTTAAACTAATATATCTGTCTGCTATTATTATTTCTGAAGTCTGTTTTAAGTTAGTTTTAATGTACTTTTAGAGTGTTCTAAGCTGACCTGTGGACTCTGTCTTGAAGATTTGCATACAAATAATTTAAAATAAATAAACTGAAGTAAATATTTAACCAGACACAAGCATTCCATTCATCCAGGAAACATCCTAAACAGCTAAGTAGACTCCAAATCCAATTATTTAAAAATCTATTTTTCTAGAATTCAGGCTCCCTAATTTTCTACACTTTAGTTTTACTCAAACTACATTCACATCATTATGATGCGCAAGTGGATATTCATTCACATATTAAATAAGGGGTAGCATTCTGCGTAGGTGAAATCTGAGAAGTTGCAATGTAACACAAACTGACTGCAGGTTTCATCATTATTAACATAATTCATGCTGCTGAATGGGTGAACCCATGAGTAGCACCAGTAGAGGAAGTTATTTCACAATGCAGCTGAAGTAACCTAAAAACAAATGCAACAGTAAAATTACTACACAGCAATCTAATAATTCACATACCCACTACCAATACTTGGTTATTACAGTGGTTAACTAATTCAATATTACAATATTTAAACCATTAATAACTATTGTGATATTTATTTAGCTACCACTTTGTTAAAAGTTATTATTTAAAAGAAAAGCAATTCTTCTCAGGTGAGAAATACAATGAAGTCAACTAATATATTAATAAATATAAACGGGAGAATGCTACGTCAATTAACAGAGCACCTTTAGAAGCAAAACTATTGAGTCATATCACCCTGGAAACATGAAACTCAGAACAATCTGGCACATATTCCCCCCCAACCTGTTAAAAGATGTTATTTAACATACAGTTAGTCTTAAAAATAATTCAGAACTAAAATAGAACATAGAACACCCTATTCAAGCTTATTTTAAACTAAAGAATGAACTTATATGGAGAAAGACAACCACTTGGGCTGCACAAACAACAGTTAATTAACAAAACCAGGGAAAAGCTATTTAAAATAGAGATTTTTATTTCATTCACAGCAGCTTATACATATTTCTGCGCAAATAAAACATTAAAAATTATATACAATCATACTTACAGTATGACTTTAAGTGCAAACATGGGGAATTTGTGCAAATATGGGGAATTTCTAATCCACAAGCCTCCCCATCCTGGTCACAAAGACCTCAACTTTAATTATGGACTGTTTCAAAGGTGGTATGACAAAATGAAGTGCCGGTGATCACTTTTAAAGTCCTATGAGGCTTGAGGCCTCGCTATCTTCAAGTCAGCCTGCAGAGAGTGCTTGCTAAGAGTGCCTGTCGCACTTCCAAGTGCTTGTTGCATTTCACCCATCATGAAGTGCAACAAGAAGGGATTGGAGTTAAGCATTGTATGCAGAAGCTGACCTCTTCTACAACACCTTCCTACCAGACATAGGGACTGAACCCTCATTTTTTGTATGTAGAAAACTTTTTAAAACGTGGGTTTTCTTACCCATACATTTGGGGCTCGAAGTGAGAATAAGAGAAACTCCTGAGCCTGGCATGAATATAGTTGCTTTACTGTTACAAGGCATCATGATTGTTATGACTGTATTATGTGAAATATATTTATTATTAGATATATTTGTTAATTTTGATAATTTTATGACTATTATAAAATTATGTACACTGTTGCAGTAAGCTACTTAAGGGTCAGCATTCACAGTAAATACAGTAAACAAACAGTTATTAGGAAACCACCATTTATGATTTACATTTTAAATAACGCAGAGGGTTTTTTTCCCTACATCTCAGTGGGAAATCCTGAATATCCTGTAAGCAGTGAATATTAAGCAGCAAACCCTGATGCAGAGACTGAACTACTGATATGGAGAAAATTGTGCCTCTTTCTTTCATAAATAAATACTACAGAACTATAAATGAAGATGAACACAAAAGGAATTTGAGGCAGGCTCAACCCCCTCTGCTGCTTTCAGGCCTTACAGATTATCTAAATCAGCGGTCCTCAAGCCTTTTGGTCTCAGGACCCCTTTATATTCTTAAACCGCCCAGAGTCCCCCATTGGGGGAGATGGGCGGTGACATAAATTTAATAAAATAAATAAATAAAAATGATTGAGGAACCCAAAGAGCTTTGGTTTATTTGGGTTTTATCTATTGATATTTACTGTATTAGAAATTAAAACTGAGAAATTTTGAAGTATTTATCTATTTGACTTTGTTGACCCCGTGAAATGACCTCAGGGACCCCCAAGGGCCCCCAGACCACACTTTGACAACTGCTGATGTAAATAATTGATTCTAGCTTTCTAATTTGTCCCTCAGATACAACACAAAACGTAAAACCCTCTAGCTGAACTTCCATAAACATTAAGTACAAAAAGGGGAAATCTTATTTGGTAAAACCTAAAACATGTTTCAGCATTTAGAATGACAAATTTATCTGCAAATTGCTTATTTAAAAGGTATACACATGCACACACATGCACACTGAATAGATTAAAAGAGATATGTGATAATAACAGAAACAGGTCTACAAAATGTTTCATTTGTGTTTAAGTTTCCAGACCTTAAAACATTGAAAATAAAGTTTGTTCTTTATTTTAATCTTTAGACTCCTGACCAAGCCACATTCCCTTAAAGTAGGGTAAAGAAAACTTGTGGCCATCCAGTTGTTTGTTGCACTACTGTTCCCATCATATATGATCACTGGCTATACTGACGGGGACTGAGTCATGGGTGAATCGGCAGCCATTATGAACCAAATAAATAAACCAGCCCTAGGAAATGTGTTTAGTCTCCTTTTTGAGGATCACAGAAGCTGCAGTCCAACATGTTTCAAGGACACCAACGTAAGAATTTATTTTAGCAGAAGTTATCTATCTACGCAGAGCTATGTGTTCAGATGAGAAAATGGAATATGCCACATGCTGTTTTGATTTACTGTATCTTTTAAATCCAAAATTAAAATCCACATCTGCTGATAAACAACACTCCACCTCAAATGTCCATGAATAAAGTGTAATGTTTTCTCACAAGCTCATTCGTTGAACTACTGTATTAATCTTACCAATTTACAAAAATCAAATTCACTATTCTCTATCAAATCTGTTTAATTAAACTGGATGAAAGTATATCTAAGTCTTTAAATTATTAAGATAAAAAATCTTGGATTGGATCTCTCATTTGATTCCTGAGAACAGAACAACTCTTCAGTCCATGGAATTCCTGCTGGTGGCAATCTTCACCAAGTCCATTGTTCCCTCACAGCCCTTTAACATTCCCCATCCCAGATATAATACAGAGCCTTGGTAGAACTCCCCAGGTCAGTGTGTGAGGTGGCACTACAAAACAGGGAATTGGCAAAAATTAGGTTTCTCCAATTCTGTCAGAGGAAACATTCTGAGCAGAATTCTACTTAGGCCACTTTCCTGCTGGCAGATAAAAATGAAACTGGTAGGATGTAATAGTTTGCAGCCTGCAAATTTTGAATTATCTGAATAATACAATTCAATGGATGAGTAAGGTGAAATTTAAAAGATAATGAAATTTATCTTTTTATAAATTTAGCTTAGTGTAAGAAACCAACAAGTTCCAGCAATCACAACCCTGTAAAATGTTTTTCTTACCTATCAATTAATCCAGTGTTTATTAATTAATGACCATACCATAACCCTCCCTAAGATAATTATCTCTGATAATCTGTAAGCAAAGAGAAAGGTGGACTTTTCAAACAGAAATAGACACATGAATTTTCTGCTGTTTGTCTATCACTCAACTGGGTCAAAAGTATTTTAGCTAGTTGTTCAAGGTTGAGTTCTGACAATTCATTCTTATAATACTGATAGTCTAACTTATGAAAAACTAAGATACCTGAACAATAAAAACTACTACATATACGTTTTCCCATATAGCTCAAATGCAGAATTATATAAACCAAAATCAGACAACTGATTTCTATTTCCAAGTAAAATTATAGACACATACTGCATAATTTAAAAAGCTGAAAAGAAAAAATCTTTTATGAAGCTTATTTACAATTTACACATACAGAGGTGAGCACATGCCATATATAGAACTCAAATACTGAATGAGAGGAAGGTCCAAGTCACTATTTTGTCATGGAAGAACTGATCTGAGGACATACCAATCTTCATATAGATCTAAGCAATGGTAATCTAACAAAACTCAGTCCATTAACCCAAAAGCAAATAATACATTTCAAAGTCTAAAACTCAGTTATCACCAAAAACAAAGATATAGTAAACAGCCGTTTGGTCTAGTGGTTAAGGCAACGGGCTAGAAACCAGGAGACTGGGAGTTCTAGTCCTGCCTTAGGCATGAAAGCTGGCTGGGTGACCTTGGGCCAGCCTCTCTCTCTCAGCCCAACCCACCTCACAGGGTTGTTGTTGTCAGGATAATAGGAGGAGGGAGGAGTATTTGGTATGTTCGCCACCTTGGGTTATTTATAAAAATAATAAAGGTGGGACAGAAAATAAATAAATAAAGCCAAATAAATAAATAAATATGAACCACTGCTGATTTAGAATCACTGCAGATTTTTAAACATAGCTCTTTACAAAATGAAGAAAATTGCTGAAATTTCTAACAAAAATGATGAGTGACATCAGTCAAGGTTAGAAATGTTTCCTATTTTAAACATTTTCTGAAAAGTGGAGACAATTGTATTGCTTAGCCGATAATTGCAACTCACAAGTCTTCAATAGCTATAGATACAATAATTTTAAAATTATAATTATACTGTTTGTTACCAAAATAGAGCATTTAAAATAGAAAATAAAATGCAGATTTGCATCATTTATCATCAGTTTTTTAAACTGAAACATAAATAACAGCTTCCTACCTGATATACAAGATCCAGTTTTCCATATTCACTTCTCTGAACTTCAAGACTATGTTTTAGTCCTCCACTCCCTTTCCCACATTATGCACATGTATAATATCCCCAGCGGCATTACCTTTGAATTAGCTAATTATTATCGTGGTGTCCAAACTGGCCTGGAACAAACTAACTACAGCTCAGCTGGGAACCAAAACTGCTTGCATCTTTGGAGTTGGATGAAGAAATGCTTTTAAATATAAATGAAAAAGTGTTGAGGCTGGGTACAGATGCAGCATTATTACAGAGCATTATGTATTTTAATCCTGATTTAAGGGTATTTAGGCAGAGTTTAATTGGAATTATTTTCAACAAATAAATACACACACACAGGTTTCGATTTATCTCCTCCCCATTCCATATATATATTCCCCTAACACAGAAAAAGATGTATGCACAAATCTACTATTAGTAGATCCTTTTTTCAGTGCAGCCGTCTCAGCTTTGCCCGCAGGAAAAATAATCAACTTGCTCAATATGTCTGGGGAAAATATGAGTCCTCGTTTTTCGCTGCCAGAGATGAATCCATAAAGCAACCGAAAGAAGGTGAGGGAAAGGAAATCCGTCCGAACACAGAGGGTTCTTTTTTCTTGTTTAAACGGGGGGCAGGGGAAGCAAGTAAGCTGTTCTTGCCGATCAGTCGCAGGCAAACCTCCCAGACTTTCTGTGCAGCTCATTCTTGGGGATATAGGAAATATTTGGAGAGAGGGCGCTGAAAAGAGGAGGAGGAGGAGCTCTTCCCTCTTCTCAGACCAATAAATAAAAGAAGCAGGACCTCCCATTTAATGAATTTGGGAATACTGGGGACTACGCATCATGCAGCAGCAGAACAGGGGACGTGGGCCGGAGAAAAGAAGGGGGGGGAGCCCTAGCACGCAAAACTCAAGGTCTCTTGAGTCAATTACCGGGGAAGCAGCGCAAGAAGGCAGAGCGTGGAAAGGGAAGACGAAGAGACGGAGGGTTTCGGAGAAGTGGGGAAAAGGAAAAGAGGGGGCGTGTTTTCTACACCGTTTCCATCAGGTCCCTCCCGTTGCGACCGCCGCAGGCTGAGGGGAAAACCCGGGTGGGAGGACGCGGGGGAGGCGTATCGATATTTTTCAGGTTCAGACCCATTCAGGGTCCACGCAGGTTGGGAAAGAGACGTGGCGAAAGGGGGTCGCAATCATGCTTTCACAGCTCCCCCAGCCCACCCGCGTGCCGCCTCCCTCCCTCAGTAAAACTCACCTAACAAAGTTCCTCTGGCCGTTTCTGCAAGAGCTGCAGCAGCTCGCTCCTTCCCCAGCGCCCGGGATGAGCTCACCCAGCAAGCCCGCCCGCTCCGGCTGCTCGCCGTCCAAGTCTCGCGAGAAGCCGCAGGCGCTGCTTCAGCTCCCGCCACTCGCCGCGCCGAAGAGGCAGACGGGGAGGCGGAGGAGCCTCGGGCGTTACCATGGTAACTGCCAAGCGCCGGCCTAGTGATGGACAACGAAGCCTGCACCAAGGCAAAGGGGCCCGTGGAGGTGTTGCGACTGCGGGGGCCTCCCTCGGCTCTGAAAGTCGAGGCGCTCTCCGCGTCCTTTCGGCGGCAGGGATGGAGGAAAGGGAAAGGATGATGGCGCGCCCCCCCCAGCTTCTTCGGCGTGGCCGCTGCAGGCGTCCAAGGCGCCTCTGACAAAAATGATCTAAGTCCTCCTGCTGCTGAGGAGATTACATTCTTGTCCCATTTTTCCCCCTTTATCAGTGCAATTTGGGGGACTGAGAGCCGGACCTTTGTCTCTGAGATTTTTACAGCTTCACTACCCAAACCCGGAGGTGCTGAAACCTTCCGGGGTGCAGCGACTTCTGCAGTAAGTACGGAGGAGGGAAATACAGTAGCGTCGTTAAAATTACGTTTGCTCGTTGATGCCAGAAGGTTTACATTTCAGGGATTGTGCTTTCCAGTTCAGTCAAATTCAAGGAGTTTGAAGAGCATAAAGCTTCAGTACTACAAGCGCAGGGCCAGATTTAAAATCTTCAAAAAGAAATCGGGCTCACTCCAACCTAACTGCGTAGAGGAAAGGGCTCCGTGACTTTAAATATATGCAATATTTACTAAACTTTAAAAGCTGAAAATAAAGTCTTCCTCTTAACAATGGCACTTTTGCCAACTTCAAGAATCTCCATTATGCCCTTTCACTACTCTGAGATCAAATCAAATGCAAGTCTGAGGCCCTACAACCATCCTGGTCAGGTATTTCTAACAAGTGACTCTCAGTACATTTAAAAGTATGGTAAATATTTGGGTTTTTCTTTGCCATTTTAAAAAGAATGTTTGCTGTACAACAGGGTAGGCAGCTTTTGGGAGAGATGTTCACATTTGAAACTGAGAGCATATGGTGGTACATTCACAAAATGCCTGCTATGGGAGATTTGACTATGCACAAAATACCATTTTGCACATGTCTGGTGGTGAAAGACCCGCTAGAAAGCAGACTGGCCACCTAGGATCCAGTGGGAACAAAAAGATGTTTAATATGGTGATAGACTGATGCTTCTCAGCATAACAGATTCATATTTTTTAAAATTTAAGAATAGTCAGGTGAGGCAGTAGACACCAAAGGAGATATCTGGGGCATGTCACATGGGCACTGTGCTGCCTTCCCATGCTTTATTGGGTTCGTTAAAGATTTGTTTGAAAGAAAACAAACAAAAGCAGAGGGAGAGGCTTATCTTTCTAATAGTGACACTCGTGCACTCATATTCTATGTAGTAATTACAACATTTGTGAATGCATTATGTGAAAGAACCATTATATTTTCAAAGGTGAAAATAGCATACTGTGAATGCTTGGGAAATCATCATATCCCTGAGTAGGAAGACAAGTTTGAGAGATTTGATATATTATATTACATAGAAAAGAAGTTCACATGTTTATTGATTCAACTTAAAGCCAGCTCCTAACAATATTTACTTACCTGTATTAGACAAAGATGGGCAATCTTTTTGAAGTAAGGGCTGGGTTAGATCGGTATCAGCATAACCTATTATTGACTGCATAAGTTAATACTGTATAGGAGTAAGACTGGGGGTTGGTAATGACTAAATCAGCAGTAGATGGGGAGAAATCTTCTCTTTGTAGGGCATGCTGGGATTCTGTGACTAAAACTTCTCCCTCTGAGTGTTGCTGACCCCCAGTAATTTCTCAGTAAAGCTCCTAAGATGGAGATTAATTTGTTTACCTCAGCTTATTCTGTGTGATGATGTTAGAAAATGGGGAAGAGTTCCCTAAAATATTGGAGGAAGACCTGTTTATCCTTCTGGCCCATTAAGGTATGGTGTGTGCTAGCCTGTAAGGAAATGGAAATCTTTGTGTACTTACGTTGCAGTAAATCTGGTTGAATTCAGTTCCTTTTACTCTCAGGTAAGTATGTATAGAAATAGTCCTGTTCAGACACCATGCTAGCCTCATTCTCCTTTCCTTCCTCTCTGAGTGTCTGCACATAAGAACCATTCTATCCATGGAGGGACACCAGTCAATTGAGGATCCTGATTTTCCAGAGTGCTCATTCATGTGTGTATCCATTGCTGATACTCACCCTCTTCATTTGGATAGGACAAGTATGTTGCCATGCTCATTCCTCTTAAGATAATAATAGAGGCATTTCCCCTTAAGTGATAGCAGAGTTTCCTCTATTTTCAACGGTGTTGTTATCAAACATAATACAAATATTTTATTAAAAGGACTCTTCTTTCTTTGGATTTCATTCCGTAATACCATATTTATCCCAAAGATATCTTTCTGCCAATAGAATAACATGTGTGAAACAGGTTCTCCTCCCCTCTACAACCCACTGTGCACTTCTAAAATTGGGGAGAGGGGAGAATTTTGAAGCAAATTTGAAGGGGCAGAATAAAGACAGGTGAGGGGAATTTATGCTTGCATGACGCTGTGTGTCACATGTATTCTGTAAGAAGCACCAGAAGATCCGTGGTAGTAGAATGCCCTTTGGCTTCTTCCAGTACACTCTCATTCATATTAGTGTTACAAAAAATAAATATATGTGAAAATATTAATAGTAGTAGATATACAAGGAATTAAGCCAAGTGATCAAATATACTGTAAGAAATCTAGTGAAATAAGATGGCAAACAGGTTTACTGCATTGCAGGCAAAAGGAAGCAGAAGTTACTATGTTCCATTTCATTAGATCAGTTCCCCAAATCATATTTATCTTGCTCTCTTGTTCTAGTAATCTACAAATACTTTCAATAATATACTGTACATACAAATTTATGAAAAAATTTATGAAATGAAAAAGGCTATATTCTACTATATGTAGTGTTATTTTGAAGATGAACAAGCTTTGTTCTTTTAACTGAAAAGTGCTCTTAAAAATCATTAAATACTAAAACAAGTAAGCATTCACAGATGACAGCTCTCAGATATAATATTTATTCCTTTCGTTCCATTGAAATCAGTCATAGTATTAACCTATAGAAAGGCCAAGAGACTAAAGTATAACAGAGATGTGAACTGCATAGACATAGAAATAAGAATGCTCAGGTATGTACACAATACTGGAAAAATTTAAAAGAGAATACAAGAAAAACATATTATCTTGTTCTAAGAACAATTCCAGTGAGGAAAAAGAATGGAGGACTGTAGAAGAAAGCCATGTAGCTAAACAAGAAACTTCGTGAAGATCTGAAAACAATGAAAGGACATATACAAGGAGTAGAAAGAGGGACAAATGTCAAGAAAGAGTACATGGGCTAGAACTCTAGAAATGGAGTAAGGAAATTGAAAACTCAGACTGAGGTGAAGTTGGCAAAGGATGCTAAGAACAACAAAAGGGGTTTCTTTAGAAATATTCAAAAGAAAAGGGCAGGTGGTGGGGAGAGAATTCATATACCCAAAGCAGAATGATTCAGCTCCTATTTTGCTTCACCTTGATTGAGTTTTCTCCAATAAGAAAATATGCATTCCATCAAAATAAATGTACAATTGACACCAGAGGTTTCCTATTAGGTTTGATGGATAAACAGATTGAAAGAAAATATGGAACTTTGTTTTTATATATGATAACAGCTGCAAAGCTATGTTTCTACTTGGAAACCTCTTTTGGACTTTTTGCTTGAAAGTGAAAGAGATGAAACTTTAATTTTGGGATTTGATGATTAGAACTGTTTATGATTATAGAAATATTGTGTACTATTGTTAATTTTAGAGTAAGAGGTTAATGTATTTTATATTTGTATCTGTACCAAAGAAAGTCAGAAGCTGTTCTTTTTCTATTCTTTTTTTTTCTTTTTCTTTTCTGCACTCTTAATTTTTTTCTTTTTCTGACCTTTTCTCCTTCTCTTTTTTCTGTTTCTTTATACTTAATCTCTTGTTGAAACTTAATAAAGTTTAATAAAAAAAGAAAATATGCATTCCATTATGAAATTGTGAACAGTAGAATGAAAGGGTAGGATCAAAGCTTAAGAATGCTAGGAATATGGTCAGGAAATACCTGTTTATTAACAATGAGTTTTAGCTATCCAGGATCAGATGATTTATATTCTAAAATGCTGAAGAAGCTAGCTAATTATCTGGATGAACCTTTCTGTATTAACTTTGAGAAATCCTGGAGGATGGGTGAAGTGCAAGATGACTGGAGGAAGACAAATGGGAAGACTGCACAGCAGATCATAAAGAGATGGACCTTATGCATTTTATGTATAATGTGATAGTTATTAGAAGTCAGCATGGCTTCGTCAAGAAGCTGGTCTAATCTTATTTTCCGCTCAGATAACTTATTAGTTTGTGGAAATGTCATCTATCAATCAATCAATCAATCAATCAATCATCTATCTACATTTTGGCAAAACATTTGAGAAACTACACCATGCATTCTGAATAGCAAATGTGTGTGAGCTGGATGGCATGACAATGAAGGGGATGCATAGCTGGCTTAAAAAGTGTACTCAACAGAATGAACTTGAATAGTTTTTCAGACAGGAGAGTGGCCACAAGTTTAGTTCTGGATTCTCTGCATTATTAATGACTTGGATGAAGCAGTGGAGGGAATGCTTATCAGATATACAGATGAGACAAAATTGAGCATCTGGTACCCTAGAAGTCAGAAATAAAATTATTTTGATAGGTTGGAGATATGGACTGATAGTAACAGAATGAGATTTAACAGAGACATATGGAAAGTTAATCATTTAGGAAACAAAAATCATTTTTAAATTTTAATTAAGCACCAAAAGCTTAATGAAAATTTTAAAATGTGAGCTGGAAATAAGCAAAATACAATAAAATTTAAGAAGCAAAATGAGAAATTACACACTTAAGAAACAGATAATGAATGCACAAATATAGAAGGGGACATTTGTCTTGGCAATAGTACTTGTGAGAAAGATCTTGAAGTAATAGTAGTAAACTGACTACGAGTCAGCAGTGTGTGATACAGCTGCAAAAAAAAGCAAATACATTTTATGCTGCGTTAACAGAAATACAGTTACCAAATTGTAGGGAATAACTATACTGCTTTGGTCAGACTCCACCTTAAAGTATAAGATACAGTTCTGGATATCAGAGTCATAGCCACTGGAATGATTCACAGATACTAGAACAGGCTTAAGGAAGGATAGCAAAGATGATCAGGGGACTAGAAACTAAATCCGATGAAGAGAGATTGAAGGGGCTGGGCATCCTTACCTCTAAGAAAAGAAGATTGATGGGGTATATAATACTTTAAAGTATGTCACATAGCAGAAGGTCAGGCCTGTTCTCTATCATTCAAGAATATAGGGCACAGAACAATTGATTTAAATTACAGGAAGAGATCCCCATTGAAGGTAAGAAAAAATTCTAACAATAAGGGCAGTTCAGCAGGGGAATGAATTACTCAGAATGCTGCTGAGCAAGCCTTCAAGCAGAGGCTAGACAGTTACCTGTCTAGGACCCTTTAATTACGGATTCATGCACTTAGCCAGGGCTTGGACTCAGTTGCCTAATATGCCCTTTTAAATTCTATTATTCTAAGATAGAATTTTAAAAAAATAAAATCTGTGAATTGTAGAAGTTGAAAAAAAGTTGCCTTCATCACTGACAGATTTTTAACTCCTATAAGTTATGCTATCATTAAATCTTCCAAAGTTAGCAGAAATAATTTTGAGAGAATTCTGCCCAATGACTGTAAATATTGTAAAGCATCAGAGTCCTAACTACTACTTTTGTATGGTTGATCTGTGCAAACTGAAAGTACTGTGAGTGTATCAGAAATAATCTATTCCACTAAAACAACTACTTGTTTGCCAGACCCTGGTTATGTCAAATGAATACTGAGTGTATCGTCAGGGCAATCCTAACATCAAATGTGAAATGCTCTCCCTTCTGTATCTTATCTCTCAATTCTGGAGATCCTGGAGAGAGGGAATTTATTCTAGACATTCCTAAGGTTTAGGAGTATTGAGGAAAACTAAGGATTTGTTGAATCCAGCAACTGTCCTGGCTCATCTACCTAATCTTGCCGTGTCCTCTTTCTGACATCAGAATTTGCTCAATCTTGGAGTCTGGATGGGAGGTAGGAGGGAGAATCCAATTCAGATTTCATCCTTTATGATTGGAATCATCTCTCCAGCCACAGAAGAAGTATCCCAGGGATTCTAGGTTTGTGCTTACAGAGAAGGAGATTTTATAGGCATCTCATAATTTTGATTAAATCCATTGCTATTATATGTGCAAGGTGGGGAATGCTAGTACTTAACTATTTCAGTTAGGTCAGGCTGCATTCTTTTAATATCCTTACCCTGAAATCTCACATTCTACCTTTTTTAAAAATTCCAGGTAAGAGGACCTATTTGAGGTAATGTATTGCTGAAAGAAACCACTGTGTACATGCTTATTCCATTTTATTACCATTTCATTGCTTTCCTAGTATTGAAAAAAAATGAGGGCTGGAAAACTCTGATTATATGATTTCAACAGAACTAAGTTTTCTTGATTGCATAATAAAATGGGAATAAAAGATAGCAGGTTAAAAAAGAAATCCAGAGCAATACTGAATGTAGCTGCTTGTGCCTTTCTAATCTGATCTTTCTCTAGTTGCAAACTATGTATTAATAGTATTACAACACAAATTAATTCTTTTGCATAAGCAATCTACATTCAACTTAGTCTAACTTTATGCCATAAAACAGTTCTAAAAATTCTTGGGTGTATTTTTGAAAATGAAAGCCATCTTTTGAAAGCTACAATGGTAATTCATATACCCTTCTCCTAAACTTGTCTTCCTCGTTATTTGTCATTTTTTCAAGATAAATGTTTTAATATAAAATCAATTATTTTAAGGAAATTGTGTACATTTTATTTTCTGTTTCCCTCTATTCTGAGGAGTGCCTACACATACTGGATTTTGTTTTTAGCTTCATCTTAAATCTCAAACAGTTTAATGAATTATAGTACATGCTTCCTGCAATATGGTAGTCCAAATATTTTTTTCTTTCTCTTATCAATATTAATTTACTTTAGAATTTTAATTTCCAATTGACTCATACAAAATATAATTCAAATTATATACCAGTTTCTGATAAACATATGGGAGGAAATTCTAAGTCACCTAAAAAATAAGCAACAGAAGTGATCTAAAGTTTATAGTAATGTCTTTTTATTTAAATGGTGATATTGAAAAAAGATTGAAACTTTTCAGGCACCACACTTCGTGTCACTGCAGAAAGCTGTCAAGGTTCATTATCTGAAAAAGTCACACCTCATGTTGCAAATAGTGGCATCAATGGTTGCCATTTATTTCAAATCAAAGAGCCTCTCCAGGGGCAAAGATTACAACTACAAACCCCTTAAGCCACTGTACTTCCATTTAAATCAGCTAATCATGGTGACTTCATGGACACAAAGCTAACTTACATTAATTTTTTTTATTTATGTACAAATTATGATAATGTACAGTTCAGAAGTGAACTGCTATAGGTTCTTTCCCCAGATACTGAGTTTGTAAGGTTCAGTTTGACACTGACAAAGCTTCAAAACAGTCTACTTACCATAGCAGAATACTGTAGCAAACAAATACTTTCTGCTTCTTATGATGATTTCTTGAATAATTCAATTTTTATGTACTTCTCTAAACAACCTAATGTTGGTTGCCTATACAGGTCCAGAACAGGTGTAGGAAAATACTGGATTGCTATTCATTCAAAAATAACTGTAACTCAGAATCTTGCTTTTGGCTATAAACCCATTTAGGTCATTGTGCAGAAATAGGCCCAGACTTCCATCTTTACACCACATGGTTGGACTTCTTATACATTAACATTTCCTAGCAGATAACAGGCCATTGTTCCTCTGCTTGGATCCTCCCAGCAGCCTTTGTCACATGGTCAGTGGTGAGAGATGATGGGGATGCAGTTCAAAAGTACCTAGAGGAATACAGATTGTTGCATCCTAATCTGTATTATTCCACTGGATCATGTTATCGGTACTAGAAGGAATTTATTTATTTATTTATTTATTTATTTGCTCACTCACTCACTCGAGGCTGCCTATCAGTACTAGAAGGAATGTTTTTTTTTATTTCATTCATTCACTCACTCACTCACTCACTCACTCACTCACTCACTCACTCTAGAGGCTGCCTACTACAAATGACCCTGGGTAGCATACATTAAAAAAATAAGATCAATTTGAAAAAAAAAATTGTAAGTGCCCAGGTTCTAAATAACAATAAAACAGCCTACAGAGGCTTAACCACCACTCTGCCCCAAGGCATACAAGGATAGCTAAGTTTTCAGTGACTTTCTGAATGTCAACATGATGGAAACTGTACAACTGTCAGGGGATACTGCTCCAGAGTGAAGGCACTATGACAAAGAAGGCATGCTTCCTAGGTTCTAGCACCTTGAATTGCATTCAGAAGTTGACCAGTAGCCAGTGCAGCTTGTGAAGCAGTAGCATCACATGGGCATAGTGTGGCATGCCCATAATTGCCTGTGGCACTGCATTCCGGACCAGTATAACTTCCAAGTGGTCTTCAAGAGCAGCCCCATGAAGAATACATTGCAATAGTCCATGAGGTGATTAGGACATGAGTGACTCTCTGAAGGCCTCCGTATCCAGAAGTGGGTGCAACTGGCACACTAGATGAATTGATGAGAAGGCCATCTTGGCCACAGATGACATCTGCTTTTCTAGCAGGAACTGTGAGTCCAAGATGATCCCCAGACCACACACCAGTCTTGTGTGAGGAAGTTGGCAGGATTGAGTCCAGGTTGTTCCTCCCCATCTAGACACACAGCTTCAGATAATGGGACAGAACCCTGACAACATTCCTTGAATTTAAAAGGCTACCTAAATGGTATCATGATATTTTCATTCTTTTTGACCAGATGGCAGAGATACGAAGGTTGAACTAAGTATCTCTGCATACTTCTGACAGTGAATGTTGGGGGTTTGGGGGTTTTGTTGTTTTTGTTGTTTTATTCTTTCCCTTATTCCAACCTCAGAATAGCTCAAGCAGTGGTTTTCCTTGTGACACTCTATGGACCAAAAGGTGGACTTTTAAGATGCAGGATGGAAAGGGTATTGATGCTTTTGAACTTTGGTGTTAAGAGAAGACTCCTTAGAATACTGTGGACAGCCAAGAAAACAAACCAATGGATCATCGAACAAATTGTGACAGAACACAATTAATGTTCCAGTTTCTGGGCAAGATCTGTTTAACTTTTATATATTTTAACTTTTATATTTTAAATTCTATGTTTTACAGTATGCTTTATTCTAACTGTGATGCTTCTGACACAAATAAATAAAAAAATTGAACAAATCAACCCAGAGTTCTCCCTCGAGTCACAAATGACCAAAATCAAATCATCCTACTTTGGACACGTTATGCAAAGAACTAGCTCCCTGAAGAAGGCTCTGATGCTGGGAAAGAAGATGATTTTCTCCATGATGATCTATCCCTAACCTGGTCTTTCAGGTCTTCCAACAGTGTACTCATCACCACTGTAACCGAGTCCATCCACCTTATTGCTGGTCATCCTCTTGTTCTCTTTTCTTCCACCTTTCCCAACATTAGAGCCTTTTCCAGAGAGCTTGGTGTGTCCAAAATAGGATCATTTGAGCCTGGCCATTTGTGCCTCGAGGGAGAACTCTGGGTTGATTAAGTAAGCTTAATACTATTGTTAAGTAAGCATGCATAAGAATAAATGTATTTAGTTTATTGTTGAACACATTTTAAGTATATTGTGAATGTTATTATAATATACTCATTTCTTTCCTGTCTATGTGCATATGAAATTGGAGAGAACCTACAAACTTCTGTTGGAAGCTGCACCCATTTTAATTTCTTTCATTAGAGGAAATATTAACACTTTAAAAAAGAAATATAACTTTTAAAATCTGAGCTTCCCTTCAAATATACTGAAACATCCCTAAATCTTTTCTGTGAGACCTCCACTAAATTAGTTGGAGAGAAGAGGGCTACTGTACCTAGAATTGCTCAGAGTCGTTAAAACAATATGGATCATTATCTGCCCAGCGCAGTGTTCAGTCCTGCATACTTTTCTGCATGCTAATATATTAACTGTTAGTTCTTTTGCTCAGCATTTTGAAATATGTAGGACTAGCTCCAAAAAGCCAACAGAGTTTTTCATAGCAGGATCTGGATGGAACGGCAGAAACCGAACGTTTGAAATTGGATCAGCCCCAGTCACATGGAAAAAAGGTGAGAAACAACTTGTATGTGGGGAAAAAAAGGCAGTTTGTGTCATACATTATATGGCACCATTAGATGTTTAGGTGCTGAAAAAGAGAAAATAGATTAGGACAGAAATAAGGGGTACAGTAAAATTTTTGGAAGTGTCAGATAATAATTGAGACAAGTGGGAATATCTATATTTAACACAGAGATCTGTCAGTGTCAGAGCTGATCCAAGACATTTTGCTGTTTTAGGCAAAAATATCATTCTCTCCCCAATCCTTATAGAACAGCCGACTGGATTAGCAGCTGAATCTTATTTCAACAAATATGGACAGCATGCTGCACCACATTTAGGGGAAGCAGCCAGTCATTCTATCTAACGTACTTTATCTGGGGTTTTCCAGGTTCGCAATCTTCACTGAAGTATATATTACAAGTGCTGCAGGTGCTTTGCTATGCATTGCAGCAAAGCTTCATCTGTGTAACAGTCCAGAGGTGTGGGGGGGGAGGGAGGTGGTTTGCCTTGCTGTATGTATAATCTCTGTGGGATTTGAATTCTGTGGGGCTGGTTGCTGATTGGATGCTTTTTACTTCAGTGCAACATTTGTCAGCACTGACTCTTTCAATTAAACAATTATACCTGGTTTACACTGGTAGCTGATCCACTTTCAAGCCTGCTCCATTATCAAATAATACAAGCAATGAATTTATTCTGTATGACAACTCACATTTAGGTACAAAGGATATATTGTTAAATTTGAGACTGTGAAAAGGTGGAATGGTACTTCAGATAATTATCACTAAAAATGAAGCAAAATTTTGAAAAAATTCAAAAGCTGGAATCTCTAAACTGAACATAAATTAGGGACATTTGAAAAAAAAATTAAATTAGCAAAACATTGTTGCAGATTTCGCCTTCCTATCTTGATTACTGTGAATTGGATTAACATTATTTATTTAAATAATTTATATGGCCGCCCATCTCACAACAGTGACCCTATATTTGGTATATTAGTACAGACAAAATCTATAAAATGCTTCTGAAAATTAGTTGCAAGCATCAGTGTGTTAAAGCAGAAACTCATGCAAGATTGAATTATTTATTTAATAAGCTGCACAATTCCCAAGTGGCAATTGTATGTAAGATGACAAGAAAACGCAAAACAAGATGCAAAAGGAATAAAAATTGCCTATGAAAAAGGGATGCTTTACTTACTGACAACAATAAATAAACTATGAACTTTTATTCATTTAAATCTCTATTATACCATAATATTATTAAGAAGAAAAAGGATTTTAAAAGTGCTGCATAATTCTAAAAGTTCATGTAGAGGTAGGTTTATGGTGTCAGCTTCTGTCTGGATTTGTGATGTTTATGGGTTGTGTTCCAAATGGCAGAAATGACTTTTCTTTAGCTCTCTTTTGTAGAGGGAATTGTTCATTTGTATACAACATTTGCACAATTACTCAACAGCTCAAATCATTAATATAATGCATCTCCATTTTGTAATTACAACTTTGGTATTTTTGTTCCAGTTAATTATTTATACCCACTTCTGCTTGAATGATCCTCCATAAAGCTGAAATCACCATTCAGAAACAGCCCATCAAATATTCTGGTGAACATTCTGGGACATCAGTCTGACTCTGCTATGCAGCTTGCAGAATTTAGCCAGCAGCTGAGAAAGCTAGAGGGAAAAGCAAGTTCACAGGATATCCTTGTTAAGGAAATAAAGTTGTTGCACTTCCCAGTTTATTTGTAAAATTCCTGTCCAGCCCAGAGAACACAAACAGAAGCATTTCTGCCTGCTCCATTCCTTTAATGCAAAAAATGTTTAAAGACACAAGAATACATAAACCACAAGCCCAACAAAATACCTATACAGGACTTCTCTCTCTCATGTCCCTCGTTCTTTATCTGGGGTTCTAACCAAGAAATCTTCCTTCTGAAACTTCTGCCATGACTTTGGCCGGAGGCATTCTAATCTTAAAGAAACCACTGCAGTCTGGTCTGCAGATTATTAAAGAAGGAATAGTAATAGTGTAGAAGTGATCTTCCTTTTAAACAGGGCAATTCTCTTTGGAACCACTTTTCAACATTCACTTTAGCTTGTGACATGATTTCCTATTAATTTCTCCTGCCTACTTACCATTAATTCAGTTTTTGAGTACAAGAAACAAGTTCAACCACACTCAGCTTACTTTATAATCAAAAGCTCCAGCATTATATAACCACTTTTCCCCAATGTATCTGCTACTTTCATTTCCTCAACTAAGTCTTCCCTGTTAATCAGTGCAACTCTCTCCAATACTGCTATTATGTTGAGAATGCTTCTATTACTACTACATTGGGACTGCTGGTAATGAAAGATTAAATCTTTTGTCAGACATGGTGTAATCTTGATGAACTTTCCATTGCTACTTCAGTAAAGTCAACACAAATGAAGTGCTAGCAACCAATTTGATTGCTTTAAAAGGGAATTAGTCAAATCCATGGAGTTAACAGTTTCAATAGCAATTTTGTCTGATGGTTATATATTATAGCCAACATTAAAAGAAGTAAGTCCCTGAATAACAGTTGCTAGGGGAATGATACTAGCATCATGTTTGTGAACTTCCCATATAAAACTGGGGGACCACTGTGAGACCAGTTAGGCTTTTCTAGTATTTTACTAACCTTAACCACAAACAACAATAATAACTTGATGTGTTTACTATATATACTGTAAGGCAGCCTTTCTCAACCTTTTGACCCTGGAAGAACTCTTGAAATATTTTTCAGGCCTCGGGAACCCCTGCACATTCAAGCTCAAATAGAGGCCAGAAGTTACAAAATTATTATATTCATTTCATGTGTAGGCCTGTATATATGCATTAACAATGTTCTTAAACTAAAAATAAAAAATGAAATTTACCTCTTTAATGTGAAGTTGCCCAAATTTGAAATAATTTTTTAAATAAATCATGATCTCCCACAGAACCCCTAGTGACTTCTGGCGGAACCCTAGAGTCCCATGGAACCCTGGCTGAAAAACCCTGCTGTAAGGCATAATTAATACTAGAGGTGGGTCCAAATGATCTTTCAATATTATCCACAAAGCAGAAGAACTGTGTGGATGATTCCTCTAAGGGAAGGAGAAATTCTCTAATCATTTCTCAAGTTTACAACTTTCCCCTTAATGATGATAGTTGCACCACTACTGAAAACACCCAATGGGAAGAGTTCCCTCATAATGCCATCTCTTGGGATTCAACTAAATAAGAAATCTGGGAGGCTGATTATACAACTGAAAGAGAGATCATTCACATACTCCTACCCTTGTAACAAAATAAGTGCAAGAGCCTCACACATCCCTGAGAATTTCTCCAAAATTCTCCTCTCCTTCAGAAGAAGTTCCAAACTAAATTCTCATTCTAAGCTATTCTCTAATTCTCATTCATCAAATTTCTCTGCCCAGTATGGGATCAGAGCACTGAAATCAATGGCAAAAAGGACAAGAGAAGAATAGATTGCCTTCAATATTTGTTTCAGTATATGATCTCACTGTGTTTATGGCTTATTTCTATAACAAGATATTTTTCAGGATTTTTGGCAGTTAAAATATTGTCTCTGAACTCATGAGAGATAAGGTACAGATATCATTAAAAAAAAATCTTCCCACAGAATGATGCCATTTCACAGTCTGCTTCCTCCAGTTTTTCAAAAATTGCATATTTAGTAATGAAGGAGAGTAATATAAATTTGGGTATTAACCATAACGTAGCAACCTTTAAACAAAAGTTCTGTTATGCCCCATCTACTTCTCTCATTTTTTCTCTCTCCTTGTTGCTTTCCAAGAAATAGGGGAGGGAATTGTTCCATAGAACCCATTACTGTCATATAAATTCATGGTGCTGAATTGAATAGCTACAGATCTATACCATTTGAACCTGCTTTTTGGAATGGATAACAGATTTGGTGACAACTTACCAAGAGTTTCATATGGTGAAATTTATCCTCTTTGCTTTTAAATGGGTCTCCAGTGTCCTTTTAAAATGATAAGCATGTAGTTAGAGCAAAGATAAGAAATGGAAACTTTTATTCTCTCTGAGGGTCTCTTAAAGCTGGTGTCTTCTCCATTGTGTGGAGCCAATAAACATGTCGCAATATTTCATACTACTCTGCATTTTCCTAAAGAAGAGGGATCATTCCAGTTACATTCTTACACATTAAAATTAATTCAAATTTAGCATAACACCAGACACACACTGAACATGAGAGAGGATGAGCAGTCATGCTAGCAAGCTATGCTTTCTGACAATCATGCCAGCAGCATGGGTGAGAAAATCAGGAACCCTAATAACTCATAAGACCAAGGGAATCCTTTTGCACTAGTATGAATCCCACAGCTTGTGAATGCATTGCAAAGCCACACAGAGTCATTAGGATTCGGGTGGCATACAAATTTAATTAATTATGTGAATGGGTTTGAATGTCTCTTATGTTGGCTGTGAATTTTCAGACATTGTATGAAGATGTATACAAACCTGTAAACATTCTTAACTGAAAATTCAGACTGAGCCAAAAATTCCCAGTTATATATACATCATTCAACCAGCTTGCTTACTGTGTATAGACATATGCCTTTAATGCTATACTGGAACAGGATTTGTGAATGTTTCCATACGCAATTCAACTCCTGCATAATTTATTATTTATTTATTTATTATTCAAATTTTGTTACCCCCCCATCTCCCCCAAAAGAGGGACTCTGGGCATAATAATACAATAATACATAATACAAGAGGGGTGGTAATAATTTTTCAAATTGTACAATTAAAACTTTACTCTTTTAAAGTTTGCTTATTAATCCTTTTGTTTTCCTCAACCAAGAAAGAACAACTATGCCAAGGATTCATAATCTGATTTTGACTGGCAGTGAAGACTTGCTGGGTCTGAATATATAGGATGTGTTAATTTGTACATGGACTGTTTGATTTTATAAAGCAGCATGGCCCTTTTAGTCTTCTTTTGCCAGGTTTTGATAAGGGAAGGATCTGAGGTTTTGGTTTCCTTTTAAAATAAATTGTATTGCTTTAGTATGCAAAAAGAAAAAAGAAAAAAAGAAACATGAAGAAACATGAAAAATCCAGAAAAACAAAACAACAAAAACATATTTTATAATTTAGGCTACTTTTTGGATACTCAGCCTAGTTTTTAAATCTTGAGCACATGAAATAATATTGGTAAACCTTTTTGTTCTGCTGATAGGCAGCCAGCTGATAAACAGAAAGCAAGCATCTATTATTGATCCATGATTGTAAAGCTGGGGTTTCCCTCTTTCCACCACTGAAAAGCATGCATTTTTTTCCTGCTTTCCCCATGCTTGAAAAAACCATAATTCTTCATGTAAGTTCCACCTTTTGGGTATATAATTCAAAAGTACATTCATATCTTTCAACCATATCATCTTTATAATACCATGTTACTGATATCATACCAAAATGAAGCAATTGTAAGACATACCCCTTTCATACAGATAAGTGTCCCTAACCCATATTACAGTTTCAAGTTGATGAAGTTAATAGCCAGGACTTTTTAAACATTCTCTGTATTGTCCAGTCTATGTGGGGGGGGGGGAAACCTTTTGTTGAATAAGTCACAAGATCATAAAAGATCACAGCTAGGAAGTGTGCCTTCTCTGTCGCAGCCCTTGCCCTGTGGAACACCATCCCCTCTGAGATATAACTGGCCCCCACTCTGGCTGTGTTCAAAAGAGCTCTGAAAACCTGGCTCTTTCCCCAGGCCTTGGGTTAGAGTAGATGGCAGATCAGGAGAGTTTGGTTGTCTTTTCATGGTTTATTTATTTATTAAACATATTTTTATCAACACCCATCTCCCCACATGGGGGACCCTGGGCGGTTCACAATAAAAACAATTTAAAATTCAATAAAATTATACATAATACCAATAATCAATAAATATAAAATACAATAAAACACAATAAAATCCAAGTAAGGGCAGATCAATTCAGCCCATAAAGGGGTAAGACCACTCCCAGCAGGGCTACAGAACTAACCAGCCCCAAGAATGGCTCTTCCTCTCCCCACTCCAAGCCAGGTCTTCAACTGTTTTCTGAAGTCCAAGAGGGAGGAGGCTAACCTCACTTCTGGGGGAAGGATATTCCAAAGGGCGGGAGCTGCTGCAGAGAAGGGCCACCTCCTGGACTCTGTCAGATGGAATTCTCTTACAGAAGGGATCTGTAGCATGCCCTCTCTGCATGACTGGGTGAGATGGGTTGATGTAACAGGGATGAGATAGTCCCTTAGATAACCTGGACCCATGCCATATAGGGCTTTAAAGGTGATAACCAACACCTTGAATTGGATCCGGAAGCAAACGGGCACCCAATGCAGCTCACGGAGCAGAGGAGTTATGTGTGCTGATCTTGGAGCACCTAAAATTATCCACGCAGCTGCATTTTAGACCAGCTATAGCTTCCAGATACTCTTCAAGGGTAGACTCATGTACAGCGCATTACAGTAGTCTATATGGGAGATGACCAGGGCATGAGTGACCATTCGAAGGGCCTCTTGCTCCAGGAAGGGGCGTAACTGGCGCACAACATGAAGTTGCGCAAAGGCCCTTCTGGCCACGACTGCCACCTGCTCTTCGAGCAGGAATCGTGAGTCCAAGAGGACCCCCAAGTTACGCACCAGGTCTGTCTGGGGCAGTGCAACCCCATCCAGAACTAGAGATGGCAAATTCCTGGGAGCTGAGGAGCCATTAACCCACAGCCACTCCATCTTACCAGGGTTCAGCTGAAGCCTGTTGTTCCCCATCCAGACCCCAACAGCTCCCAGGCACCTGGAAAGGGCAGCCACAGCATCACTTACTTCCCCCAGAATGGAGATGTATAGCTGAGTATCATTAGCATATTGATGATACCTCATCCCATGGAGATGGATGATCTCACCCAGCGGTTCATGTAGATATAGTTGCTGTTCTTCTGGCATTTGAGTGGTACATTTGTTGCAGTAGTACTTTATTTTAATTGTATTGTATGGTTGCTTTTACCATACACTTTCCAGAGCCATTGAAAAGTTGGCAGCTAATACATTTCTAATTAATTAATTAATTTAAAACAGTGGCACTGGTGAGGAGGTTAAGGCAGGGTCAGATTGATGAAAGCAGGATTGCAGCATCATGACTCAAGTTCCCCATAATGTTGCTCACAGAAGGGGCAGAGCTTCTAGCACAACACTGCATAAGAAACATTAATATTTGATATACTTTAAATACTGTGGACATTCCAACTCCTTAATCCATATACTATATATACAGTATACTGACCTTGGGCCAGTCACTCTTTCAGCCCAACTCACCTCACAGAGTGGTTGTTGTGGGGAAAATAGGAGGAAGAATGTTCACCACCTTGAGTTATTTATAAAAAGTAATAATAAAGGCGGGATAAAATTAAATAAATTATATATACATACACACACACACACACACACACTGTATATAATTTATTTTGAAATACTGTAGACTTGGTATTATTTAACAAAGATTCCAATACTGACAGTTATTTGGGAGTGTTAGCCTCTGCTCTTGCAGCTGGACCAAAACTGTGAAATCAACAGATGTTTTGAATATACTGCCATTTTGCAGTTTTAGCAAACCAAATACCTCTTGCAGTATTTTCTTTTAATTACTTAATGGTGAAATACCAAAAACTACAATACCAATTAAAAACGCAGTAGTGATTATACAGTGTAAAAAAAAACCCAGACATGATACTGACTGAAATAAACTAAACACAAAGGAAAAGACAAAGAAAGACGTAATAAAAAAAGTTCCATATATTAACTGTTTCAGTAACTGAAATGCTTATTAAGCTCTTTCCTTCTGGGAGCCTCAGTGGCTAGGAAAAGAGAAGAACGAGGTTTCTGTGCTACCAGCTCTATTGAAACATAGTGCACCTAGCTTTCTCTCCAGATTCTTCTGCACACACAATCTTGGGTTTGCCAAGGAAAGAGCACAGTATTTTTCCCTGCCAGGTCAATGGTATATGATCATTCTTTCAGTGCTGTTCTATGAGGAACCAGGATGACATTGGAACCATTTTGCATTTCACTGTCAGAAGAGCTCCAGAAGAAGCAGAAAGAATGAGGCGCTGAGGGCGTTAAAGCAATGTTTTCAAGCTCACTGCTCCACTACTGGCATCCCTCTCACTACTGGTTTCTCACCCAGGGTTCCCTGGAACCCTGGGGCTCTACACGAGGTCACTAGGGTTCCCTGGGAGATCATGATTTATTTAAAAACGTATTTCAAATCCAGGCAACTTCACATTAAAGAAGTAAGTTTCATTCTTTAGTTTTAGTTTAAGAACTCTGTTAATGCATATGTACAGGCTTACCCATGAAACAAATATAATAATTTGTAACTTCTGGCCTATATTTGAGCCTGAATGTGCAGGGGTTCCCCCAGGACTGAAAAATATTTCTAAGATTCCTCCAGAGTCAAAAGTTTGAAAAAGACTGCTTTACTATATCTGGAAAATCTCTCATTTCGCAATCATGGGAGTGAAGCAGTTTAAAAGACAGATCAAGTAGCAGGTGAGAAGGATCTCCCCCTGCAACCCCAGAGTGCTGTTGCCACTTTGTTATGGATATCGTAGGCGAGGAAGGAGGGGGCGCCTTCCAGGGGGAAAAATGCACTCACGCTGTAGACCTTGGGCGCCCAGCCGAGAAGGTCAGACAGGACCCGCCTTAGAGTTTCTGGAGTTTTTCCCTAACAGCCTGCTAGTTTTGCTCAGTTTGGCAAGATTCTGTTTGTATGGTAGAAACAATAAAGACCAGAGCTTCTTTCCTGGCTCAGTGTTGTTTCTTCGCCTTAACCCTGACACTTGAAGTATAAAATCTTGGCTTCTGGGAAAGTTGGCCTGATCTGGTTTAAGACAGTTTCCTACGTTCCTTATTTATCTAATAAATTTATATGGCTGCCCATCTCATATACATGACATGACTCTGGGTGGCTAACAATTAAAACAAAATAAAAATGCTACCAATAATTAAAAATACGAATAATATAAAATAGCAGCCAAGAACAATTACAACATCCCACAATATCACCAAGAAATGGGGTCACCCACACTATCAGGGCCCCAGGTTTGATGGCAGAGCCAAGTTTTTAATGCTTTGTGAAAGGTCAGCAGGGTTGGGGCAAGTCTGATCTTGTGGGGAAATGTCCCAAAGGGTGGGCCCCACAACAGAGAAGACCCTCTTTCTGGGTCCCACCCGAGGGCATTCTGTCGCGGACGGGACCCGGAACACACCTCTCCTGCTGGACCTAACAGGACGGGTAGACACCACTGGGTAGAGATGGTCCCATAAGCAACCTGGCCCCAAGCCATGAAGGGCTTTAAAGGTAACCACCAGCACTTTGAACTGTACCTGGAAGCATGCCAGTAGCCAATGCAGCTCATGGAGCACAGGTGTCACATGTGCTGAACAACAGGCACCCATAACTACCCACACTGTCGCATTTTGCACCAGCTGAAGCTTCTGAAGAGCTGTATTAGGACTCTTAACAAGGAGGAAAGAAAACAGAGAGCTTCATCGTTGTATTATTCCCAAGGCATGTAATTTTATCAAGAAAAATGTAAGATAATTGAAAAGACTTAGATTTACTTATCTGAAAATAAGCTGGTCTGATTTTCTTCCATGTTGCTGGGTAGTGGGGTAGCTGCTTTGCATGTGTAAATTTCCAGATTCTCAAGTTAAAAAGATACCAGAAAATATCTCAGTTTGAAGACTCTGAAGAAAGTTGATTGCTGCCAATCAGAGTAGACAGTGATGGGTGACATGATGATTTGTGACCCTCCAGGTCTGGAACTCCCATAATCTCTCATTGTTGGCTATAGTGGCTAAGGCTGATAGGAGAAAGTTTAATAATTTGGAAATCCACATAATGCTCTTCCCCAGACTAAGTGAAACAAAAGTCTCACTATTCCAATAGATGATAATATCTGCACCTCCAGCATCCAACACTGAGATAAACAAGGATCAACACCAGACAAACAATAAAGCAGAAAACAATACTCAAATCAAGGAACATCCAAGGAAGGAATCACACACCCACCAAAACTGTCAGGGTAAGCTACTGTATATAAGGCAGCAAATCCCACACTCATTCACACTGATGATGTTACCTAGTTGCGTAATGAAATGTCTGCAAGCAAAGAACCGGAGAGCACCAAAAATTCTACAGGCTAACTGTAGTAAAACAGCTCTTGAAGAAGCAGACATTTTCCATCATTTCAACTTATCACTTTTTATGAGGCAAACAGGATTCAATCCCTGATCATCTAGCCAGAGGGAGGAGCCAACAGAATACAGGTACCATTCATACTGCTAGGGGAGAGATCAGTACTAGAAAGAAGAGAGAGACTTAAACATATTCTGAACTCCTGTGTTCCAGATTTTTCTCATTGATTTGATTTTTCATCTGCACTTCAGTCAACAAAGGATTATCTGGGTGTTGGCACTGGATCAGATTTACCTGTTAAAAGGGAAGGTAAAGCAGCAAACAACAGCCCAATCAAAGAACTCTCCCTCCTCGCTCTGAAGATGTTGCCTAGTCTGGCAATGAAACGTCTGCAAGAAAACAGCAAGGCTCAGAGAGCACCAAGGACTCCACAAATATCAATTGCATATGCAGAGGTAACACACATGGCAACACTATTACATATCCTGGGAGAAGAGGACTTACTTGGCTAAAAGATGCATTGTTATAATATTGTTCGTGTGTGTGTGTGTGTGCCTAAGAAAGCTACACCTGGCTTTTCAGTTATTCTGTAACAGCCTACCCACTATACAAGTCCAAGAGAAGAAGACTTAATTCAGAAACACGAACTCCTAATGAATATACAATTGTGCTCTAATTTTGGCATAGAAGAAAGACAAATTGCTATCTGGCAAGGAAATAAAAAACTGAGATTCTATTCATACTCAAAATGCCTAAAAGGCTTTTACGCATCAGTAGTACTGAGACAGCAGAGATCTTTATCTAATCATTTGCAGGGCTTGTCCCACAGCCTCTTCAATTTCCTGTCTGGAAATTATATTCTGCATCAGCTTTTTGGAGACCCAGAGCATTCTTTTAACTTTTTTAAAAAATTCTTTTAAGTTTACCAGAAGCACATTTAATTAAGACTTAACTTAGAAGTAAATGTGCACAGAGTTATAGAGGACAATGTTCAGACCAAAGGCATGTCACTATACCGAAGTATGTTCTGACCCAATGCTTTCCCTTCCTTTTCTGAGCTTCAGGAGAGATAGGGAGAGAGAGAAATTTAACTAGTCTTGTCATGATCCCCTTTCTAGCTTACTAATTCCAACAAGGTATTATCATATAAAATAATAATTAATCAAGTTATTTCTCATGCTGTACATGCCAATACAGGTAGTCTTTGTTTAGTGACTGCCTCATTTAGCAACTGCTCACAGTTACGATGGTGATGAAGAAGCAACTTTATGACCAATCCTCACATTTATAATCTTTGCAGGTCTGTAAAGCAAAGGAAGGCTGAAGTAAGACCATAAGCACAGTTAAGGTTTCATTTAGCGACCACTTTGTTTAATGACCAAGTTGCCAGTCCCAATTGTGGTTGCAAAGTGAGGACTACCTGTAGTGTTGTAGTTTCAAAGGAAAGGGTGACATCAAGTTTTGGTTATAACTTAGCCACAACTTTATTATGTGCTTGTAAGGGCAGAAGGGGGTTATCATGATTGCCCTGGAATAGGAATCATCCTTTGGGTACCAATGCCCTTGCAAAAATCTCTCACAGCATTCCAAACTCCCTGACATTTTTGACTTTACTTTTTAAAGATTCTTTTAATTTAAATAAATAAGTTGGCATCCTGCAAAGCAAAGCAGCAGCCTTCAGTATCACCTTTATCTATAAAACCTTCTGTCTTACTCAGATAAGTACTTTGTTTACATAAAATACATTTCCCAAGTCTCTGAATAGCTTACAGTAATCATGAAAGAGAATCTCATATACACCCCAGCACCAAATCAAGAAAATGGCACACTGCATCAATAAATATATCAAAGTACAAAACTACAAACAAGAAAAGCAGTAGGCAGCTTCATCATAAAAACCAAAAACAAATATCAACAATCCCATCAACAGTCAATCAATCCAAATCACCTCCCCAAAGCCTGCTCCAACAGAATTGTGTTGACAGCTGAATGAAAAGCCAGGAAAGAAGGTAGCTGGAGAGACAAGATGTTCTATAAGGTTGGGCCATCTCAGAGGAAAATTGCTTCCCCTTGATCTCTCTTGGGGGTGGGACTTAAGTAACTCCTCCTTGGAAGCATGTTCAAGAGAGGCTGGAAGAAGTGGGAGGAGATGGTCCCTAAGTCCCCTTGAAGCCAAACCGGAAAGAACTTTAAAGATAAAACATAGAATTTTAAGTTGGATTTATAAACCTAAGCAGCAACTGTAAAGCAGGTACTATGTTACAGTAGCAGCTCTTATTTGCTAACAGCCTGGCTGCTGCATTTTGCACTGTAAAACTGCACTGTACTTTCTGGGTCATCTTCAAGGACAACCTCCAGCAGAATGTCTTAAGCAGTCTAACTGTGCAATCATGAGAGCATGAGTCACCGTTTCCAGGGCCTTCTGAAACAAGTAAGGGCTGCAACTGGTATACTAGCCTAGCTTGGCAAAGGCTGTCCTGGCCACAGCCTTTATTTGCTGTTAAAACAAGAGCCACAAGGAGAACCCTAAGTTTAGATGAGCTGCCCCATCTAGAGCAATAACAAAATGAAAGATATAGCTCTCAAGTTTCCTGACAAGCAGCAACTCCATTTTGATATGATTTGGTTTGAGCTTGCTTTGTCACATCCAGTCCCTAGCATTTCCAGAAACCAGGGTAAAAGCCTGTGTCCATCTGCAGTTGAGGCATGATGTGTTTCTCTCTGCCTGACATTTGTTCCAAAACTACTGGGTGGTCTCCATTAATTTCTGCTGCCTCTATTTGTGTGTGTGTGTCAGTGTGTATTGGGGGAGAGCATTTTAGAGTCTGGGCCTAGCCTTCCCCTTCAATTTGCTCTTGCCTGATAAAGCTGCAATATTTCTGGGCTGCATGATCCACTTTGTACACTTCTTTGATGCTACCCCAAGAAAGGAAAAACCAAAAACTCATCCTATAGGTGATCTGAGGACATGACAAAAGTGCTTCCTGGTAGGATGCCCACTGACACAACTGACTTTACCCTAATCATATATGGTTAAGGAAATGGATGCATCATGCTTCAAACTGAGCCTAGAATAGAGTCAAATTACGTACACCAGGCCCTGAAAATCCCAAGGCCTCTCCATCTCACAGCAATTTGATCTACGTGGGGCTGCTCTTGAAGACTATTCAGAAGCTTTAGCTGGTACAGCATACAGCTGCCCATGTAGTTAAGGGCACACTGAAATTTGTCTACCCAATACTGGTATTTCAGAAGCTTCACTGATTTCTATTTAACTTTGGGGTACAATTCAAGAGCCTGGTTGTCATCTTTAAACTCATGACTTGAGGCTTAATACCTATAAACTACCTTCTCCAGATGGCATCTGCTCGCCCAGTGAGATCAGCAAGAGAAGGCTTGCTAAGGGTTCCTTCTTTCAGGGAATGCCATCTGTAGGGACACAGGAACGAGCCTTCTTGGTGATGGCACCTCTTCTTTGGGACAGCTTGCCCTCACGTATACAGTTCTCCTCCACCTTATTGGGCCTCTGAAGGACCATAAATACTTGGCTCTTCAGGAAGAGACTAGGGAATGTAGAGATGTAGCTTGCCCACACAGGAAGGTGCTGTTAAAGTTTCTGGCTGTTTATGTGTTGGATTGTTTCATTTTCATTCTAGCCCTGACTGCAGCATTCTATAAGCAACTTACAGTCTATTATAGCTTAACAGCACAGAAGCCTTAGTAAATAAACAAACACATAAATAAGTGTTGTAAAGTTTCATTCCTGGAAGACTTGCTTAAGGCAAAAATCTCAGCCATCATGAAATTTTCCCCTTGATGTCTGGCTCTGCAACTGAGTGTTCCCACCACAACCTCTTTATTAGAAATGTCTGGGAACCCAAGGCTGGAAACACTTTATTCCAGATGTTTGCAGCATAAGCAGAAAGAATCAAGCCTGAATAGGACTGAGAACAGCTAAAATACAAATAGACTTCCTAACCTGAGAAATCTATCTGCATGGATTAGTAGGCCAGAGAGATAAACCAGGTATTTGTAGAGGTCAAGACAGCATAAGCTACCAGAAATCAAGAGTGCCAATTTCTTTTATGGTTTCTATCCTGTATTTATAGTACCTAACATAGTTTTGTCTTCCTGCATGTCTATGGAAGAAAAAGTTATTGAATTTCAGTCTGTTGTGGAGTTATTAAAAGCACAGAGCATTGTTAAGAAAACTTAGCCGATGTTGTAACATTTCCAGGAGCACCTGGAAATGTGCTGCTCTTCCTTCAACACATGCAATAGCCTAAACCAAAAGGTAATGAAAACCTGTTTCAAACTCCAGCAACTTTCTTCTCTGTCCTTGTTTCGTGATGTTCTAATGAAATCAGTTCCCTAAGGTCCTTTAAAACTGTAGAGGCTTTTCAGCAGGATGCATATTTTAGTCATTGCTCCTGCTTCCCAATTACAAGACAAGGAATAAGTAGACATTTATAGGGCACAGCTAGGTTCAATCATATGAAATAAATCCTCCCTGGGACTGCTGCCTTTCTACCACCGCAACAACTTTCTACCACCTGAACAAATTTAATGGAACAAAACAGAAGTGGGTGTATACTTTCCTTAAACAGTAAAATGAGAACCTAGCCTAAGGCATAAAAGAATCCCAGTTGGTTGCATTGCAGCACATTGCTTCTGTTGAAACCTAGGATCCAAAAGGTCACATATACACACATAAGGAACAGCTATCATTAAGAGTCATTAAGAGGTAACACATCTGCTGACATTTTTGCACAATCAATCTCCAGAATTTTAAAGTAAGTCTGGGAGATTTCCCTATCTAAAACCTTGGAGAGCTTTTGGGAGACATTGTAAACAGTTCTGGAATGAGATGGTCAACCAAATGGTCTCAGTATAAAGCAACTGTTTCAGCACAAAGCCTCCTTTAGGGGCTTCCTTCTACACCAAGGGAGAACAATAATGACCTCTGAGCTAGATGTGTCCCCAGCAGCCTGCTTGCAACCCCCCAGGGTACCCTGAGCTTCCCCAAGAGTGGCTGAGGTTTGTGGAAGTTGAGGAGGTTAAAGGTTGAGTTTAAAAGGGAAAATGATATCTATTAAAATGCCAAATTGAGCTGATTTTTTTTTCCAGTTTTGGGGTTTGCCCAATATTGTCTTAAGCTTCTGCAAAGTTAAAGGAACCAATATTGCCTCTTAAAAACAAACTAAAAGAAAGAGAGAAAGAAAGAAAGAAAGAAAGAAAGAAAGAAAGAAAGAAAGAAAGAAAGAAAGAAAGAAACTCAGCATCTTTGTGATGCATCTTCCCAGACAGGACAGAAGAAAGAAGTGTGTGGCCTCTAATGCAAAAAAAAAAAGTTGACCATGCCCACCATACCACACCCAAAATTGACCATGCCCACCACACCCATTGTTAGGGAGAAATTGCTGATCAGAAAAATCACCAAATGCTTATCGAAGTCTTATGCCTAGCCCTTTTAGCTGTGCTGTATCATCATTAGGACCCCAATCTGCATCTTAATTCAAAGAGCACCAATATATGATATGTGAACATTATATTCATGAGGAAGTTTTTTCCAGCTATATTTCATACAAACCAGTTCACAGGCAAAGAAACAGAAGCTTGGTGCAGGGTTCAGCCTAGAGTAAGTTTGAAGATAAGAAAGAAGGAATTATTCCATGGTGGACAAAAAGTAGAAAGAATCCAGCGTGGCAAGGTCCTCACAATTGGTGAGGTGGACAAGGCAAAGCTAAACTAGGGGTCACCATAAGGACTGAAGGCAAAGATAGGTGTGGTGCAGGAAAATGTCTTGAAATGTTGGTCCTAGAAAGAATCAGCTTGTTCCACATGGCCTCTACTTCAAGCAAAAGAATACCTTGAATTGATACCGTTCCCTACGATTAAATCTTTATATGGAGGAAGAAGTTAAGGTTGAGTAGTCAGTGCTGGCAGTCTCATTTCAGGGCAGGCATTTGACATCAGAACAGAAGAATAGCCTCATTAGATCAGGCCAATAATGATCTTCATCCAGCATTTTATTTTTCACAGCAGCCAACAGATACCTCTGCCATGTTCTCAAAGTAGGGGATGGATACATACCCCAATCCTGCTGTGGTTCCTCTGCAACTGATATTAGGGAGTATGCTTTCCCTAATCCAGTAATGTTGAATTTTTCCCATAGACCTGTCCTTCAGGTATGTATCTAGTCCCCTGAAGTTAGTGGGCATCATTCACATTAGCTGGTAATGAATTTTACAGATTAATTATGTGCTGCTATATGAAGAATTACTTCATTACATCCTAAACTGCAAGGGCAGGTTCTGGGTTTTTTTCCTTAAAATTTCATGCCCTCCTTAACTTGTGATTGGCTGTTTTCCCTACATGATTCAGTTGCCCCTGAATCAGAGATCTCAATCTATGTGTTCACTGACACTCCCAAAAAAACCTCCAAAGATTAACAAGGCAGGATCCATACTGATTTTCCACTCATTAGAATTTGCTGTTTTTTTTTTCAGCCTGCTCCAATCCTGTGCTTTCCAGATGTGGTCAGACTATACCTCCTCCAAGTTCAGATAAGCATGGTCATCATTTGCCTAGAAGTAAAGAAATCTATAGTTCCAGCACATCTGGAGGGCACCAATTGGGAGAAAGTTGAATTAGGTACAGTTAGAGTTTGCATTTAATAGTCTTGACGTACATTTGGGGTGGAAGTTAAATGGCCAATGGCCAAAGACTTTCTTCAAAATGTGGTAAATTAGCCTGCTGAATTTGGGGGCCTTTCTATTTGCATAACTATGAATTTCCAGTCCAGTGTCCTGTCCTGGCAGCATCAATACTGCTTATTAAAGGGGGAAAAAAAGATTATGTGACTTGGTCTCAAAGACTACAAGTGAGGATTTGTATCCTATCACCCACAAAACATGAAATGAAATTAGATATAGACAGCATGTGGCAAAATGCTGTTATCACAATGAGCAACTGATATCCTGATGCAAAACAATGTGGCTTGCACTCATTCCTAGTTATAATTGTGTAATGGACTAAACTGTAATTTGTTTTCCTCCCTTTGAGGAAAAGTGATCAAAAGTGTTTGAATTCATCATAAACTTCCCACAGGACAGGGTTTGCTTTATTCCTTTGATCTCTGGCTTTACAGGGACGCTATTACAAAAAATAATAAATGAATGTTTCAGGAAGGACAAGCAAACAATGCAGTGTCACAGCACTCAATCTAACTGCCCAAATGAGCATTTCCTGAAATTTCTGCAGAAAAGCATACTGTTAACCTTCTTTCCCTTTACCCACTGCTGACGCACGTTGGTGCAGAAGGTTGAAGTGACACTGCCGAGGAGAGGCATCTTACTTCCCTCAACCACCAGCACTTCCTGTGGATTAAAATGAGAAATCTGCTTGGGTTAGTTGGAATGCCTGTTCTCTTGTCTCCTGTCAACAAAATTTCATTACTTAATATCCATTCATGGCACCTTTGAAAAGAATAACAGGCTAATGACATTTCAGTTAATCATAGTCTTTCCTTTTTGTGACAGCCCGCCAGAAGCTTTTTGGAAAATAAACTTGTGGAATTGTTTAAAAAATATGGGTTTTCTCTTCCTTGTAGAAAGGAAAATTGACAAGATGACTCAGTGAGACTATTTCCCAAGTTTTTATTTGCCATTTTCTTGTCTTGCATGTGCCAAATTGGAGCGGTATTATTCCTCACCTTGATCCCTTTTCTGGTGAGGCTTATGTTGTGCCACAATGTGCTAATAGCAAGGAAGAAGAAGAAGCCCTGTGTTTGGCCCCGTGCTCAGATATTTGCAGTGATGCGACATATCTGATCTGGGCAGTGGAGTACCATAATTATGGAAAATAGATTTAATTGGGGCTTCTGGTAGGAATATGGCTGACTGAACAGCTGTGCCCGCGAGCTCAGCAGGCAGACCTGGCAGCATTGAGTCTTTTGGGGCAAAGGCAGGTTTTCCCTGATGTCCTCGAGCATTTTCATGGACAAAAAACGCTTGGAATTATTCCATTTGTACTCCTGAACATCGCCTCATAGCCTGAGGATCGCCAACAGTGCTAGTGCTAATCTGGTAAGAGACGACGGGAGTCGGGGACGCCATCATTTCTGGATGGTGCTGCAGCCTTAATGGGAAACTAGGTCGAGCCTTCCCCATTTCTAAATCACCTAGTTTATATATTTTAAAGTTTATGTACCCCAAGAGAGGCTTTTTACAACAAGAAGAAGTGAAATCTCTTGGTGCTTATTGTTATTTCTGGATTAATTTTAAAACCTTTTAAAAAAAATTCTGGCTTACTTCCCATCTAAATATTAAGGAGGACTGAGAATAATTATCTCTCTGTTATTATTTTTGTATTTAATCTGAAGGAGTTAACGTTTTCCTACACGTTGAATCTACTGTTTTTTTTCTGTTCGCTTTCCTTGAACACCACAATTGTTGGTTCCTATACTTTTTCTTCTGTCAATATCACTTAATACCCCTCCGAAGCCTTTCCTTAACCCATTAGCTTCTATCCGCACTAGCCAAGTATCCAGGGGGCGCCATAATCTACTGCCTGAAACAAGGACGACCTTAAGGAAATTTTCCCAGAGCTTCGTTCTGGGCTTCGTTGTGATTTCAAACAGGTTCTCCATGATACCTTTCAAGTTTTCTACAAGATACTTGGGATATCTACTGTAAAATGTGTCAACTGGTTGTGGACATTCTGGAGGGAGAAGAAGAGTGTTATCAAGAGGGAGATATTTTTCCCAACAGCAAGAATGGATTCTCTGAAGAAATGCCAGGCAACAAATACACTTTGGTGATGAAGGAGTTACAGTCTGACTTGCAAGATATGGATGTTGTTTCTCTGACAGGTCGTTTGGGGAACGAAATGGCTCTGTTCTGTGGGAGGTTTTCTGCCGAGAAGTTTGATTTATTAAGGAGGACAGTTGGGCTATCTGATGTCTTTATGAAAAATGCCTTATGTGTAATATGGAGACAAGTAAATGTTCTGGTATATTTTGACGTGGGATAAAAAATTAAGAATATGTATTTGGTTTGATATTAAGGCTTATATGATTTCATTTTTCTTTAATGATTTGACTGGATTTTTTAAAGGCTTGTTTGATCTATAAGATTTATAAGGCATCTATAAGGTAGAATAATAATTGGTTAGGTTTAATGGGGTTAAGATTGTTGTAGGTAAAGGTAAAGGTAAAGGTTTCCCTTGACATTAAGTCCAGTCGTGTCCAACTCTAGGGGGCGGTGCTCATCTCCGTTTCAAAGCCAAAGAGCCGGCGTTTGTCCGTAGACACTTCCGTGGCCAGCATGACTACACGGAACGCCGTTACCTGCCCGCTGAAGCGGTACCTATTAATCTACTCACATTGGCATGTTTTCGAACTGCTAGGTTGGCAGGAGAAGATTGTTGTAGTATTATTAATTATATTTAGTAGCTAGTTGTAATTGTTTTTATAGTGCACTTTTTATATTGGAATTTTATTATATATTTATTGTCTTTTGATTGTTTCGTTGTAAACTGCCCAGAGTCCCTCTGGTGGGGGGAGATGGGCGATGACAAATTTGATAAATAAATAAATAATAAAAGTAGACAATTTATGTTTTAGTAATTTGATTTTTTGTTATAGTGGACAGAAATATATAGAATAGTGATAGGAAGGAAATAATCAAATAAATTTTGTTCTTTTTTGTGGGGAAGGGAAATTGATTTAGAGATTTATATGTTATATTTGTTTTTTCTATAAGGGGAAGGAGCAATTGCATTAGTGATTTGTATATGTGCCAGTGGAAGGATTTATAGAAATAATGTGATTTTGGTTTGATATAGAGTAAGCGTTTGAATATGGAAATTGCTGTATATTCTTGTTGTTGAAAGTTGGAAGTCACTTTATGTAATCTCCAGGTTTTTTTTGTGTTTTGCTCTCTTTTTAGTTTTTCTTTTTTTAAAAAACTTCATAAAATTATTATTAAACATCATGTTGATGAACTGATTATGTTCCAAGAGTTTAAGAATTAATTTTTAACTATCTTAAATGACCGAATTTAGAACAGGACATAGTATGGGGGATAGTAGGCAGGAGTGGAGAACCCAAGGCCCTCTGGAAGCATAAAGAACATAAGAAGAGTCTTGCTATATCAGCCTGGAGGCCTACCTACTCATGCAGTATTGGACTTGATCCATCAGGAAAGCTCAGATGTAGCTTTGAGGGTGGAAGACGTCTCCCATGGTTGTTCCCTAGCAAGTGGTATTTAAGTCTCACTGCCTATAATCCAGGAGATAATGTGTAGCCATCAGGTCACTGATGCCCTAATGCCCTCTTCTTTGACTTATCCAATATTTTTAAACCATCTGGACTGGGGGTCATGTAAACTCTGATAGAAGTGAATGAAAGAACAAGCATTCCCTGAACTACCTCCTTTCATGTCAGCCCTATTGCCTGCCTATATTTGGGAAAAAGAATATTCTGATGAGGTGATAGCAAAAACTATAGATGAAATAATTTCAAAAACACTATATGCACATCTCTTAGCCTTCATCCAGGAACTTAAGGTAATTGAATTACTTCAGCAGAAACTTTAGGAAAAATGAATGAAAGACCACAGGAAAAACTATAAAGGCTTTAAAAACCACAACACTTAAGATGGCTGTCCTCCAGGCAGCCATAAGGCTCACTGAAGCCATTAGTCAGATGCTGGTTTAGGGTCAACAAAAGTCTGAAAGGGAAACTGTGGTAAACCCCACAAAGGAACACTGCAGGCTCAAGCAACAAATAGATCCAAATCCTTATTGGAAAAGTTTAGTGATGCTAAAGAAAATTTCATCACAATAATGTTTAAACTGTAAACAAGAAAAGACATAGTAATCCGCATTTTAAATGATCAAAGGGCTGAAATAGCTCCCATATATTGAAAGGTTGCAACATTTATGGGAGAGAACATGTACAGATATAGAAAATTACACATGGAGTGGTTAAAGTGGATAAGACCCCCTCTCACTTTCTGATTAATTAGAATTGGGATCATCCAGTAGGATTCAGAACAGATCAAAGAGAGCAATGTATTTGTTTTTGTTTATTTAATACTGCTTTTAACTTGCCCCAGTCCCAAAGGAGACTGGTGGTGCACCAAGTCACACAAAACAAAAAACAAAACAACCCCCCCCCAAGATAAATTAGCCCAGTTATGCAGTTTCATATAAATCCAATAACCAAAAAACAAAAGCAAAGATAAAATCACAAATAAAACCCAAAATAGGCTTGCACAGTCATCAGCTGAGAATGCAAACACATTCCTCAATATCACTTCGTTAGGCTTGTTACCATGAATTGTAGCAATGGCCACCAGCTTTCTAAGAGATTAGGCAAATTCATTAAGACAAACCTCAGTAAATTTCATTATACCTGACTGATGCATGGACCAGTCTATAACTGATGGAGTTAATCATAAATATTACCTCCTGTCATAGTCATAATATACTGTACCTCCCTCTGTCATGTCCTGCAATGTCTGGTTGACCACAGTGGAAACAAACTATTGATTATATAGGTCTTTGGTTTTGATCCACAGTTGCAGATGCCTTCTTGAGTTTTGCCACCCGCATCCACCTAATGGATGCCCCTGTTAGCTTTGTCAGCAGACTTAGCAGTCATTCATAAACCCCAACACAGCACCATTTGTGATGAGGATGGAATTTATTAATTGCTAAAGATCAGCAGGAAAGTGGTTGGGTATTCATCAAGGGCTTTGGCAAACAGTCAGAAATAAAATCTAATTGGAAACCTGAACAGATTCTGGCTGCTGCTGCTGCTGCTGCTGCTGCTGCTGCTGCTGCTGCTGCTGCCGCCGCCGCCGCCGCCGCCGCCTCCTCCTCCTCTTCTTCTCCTTCTCCTTCTCCTTCTCCTTCTTCTCCTTCTTCTCCAGCTAGACTTGGACACATTGAAGAGTTTGACATTAGTCAGCCTGCTTCCTGGGACTCATATGCAAAGAAGCTTTCTCTTTATCTCAAAGTTTTAAAAAAACCTAAACAAAAACAAGCTGTCCTCTGGTCTGTCTGTCCAGCAGCCCAGATATTTGCTATAATAAGAGCACTCACCATTCCTCCTTCATCAAAGTCTAAAACATTTGAAAAAATTGTAAAATTACCAAAGGATCATTTCTTACCTGCAGCATCAGTCACTGAACAGTGATTTAGATTTCACATTCATCAACCTGGGGGAGATATTGTTGCTTATATCACAAAGCTGTGTACCTCACCATCGCAATTTTAGGGACTTTTTAGAAAAGATGTTGAAAATTCACCTAGTATATGGGGCTCACAATGAAGCACCCCAACAGAGGCTTTTGTCTGAAGCAAAATTGACATTTGCAGTACTCAAGAAAGGGCATTAGCTGGTGAAATTGCATCACTATAAGAAGATGGCAACTACTGTAAGGTAAATGCTACCCACACCAAGCAGGCTGAAAGTGCAGGGCAGCAAACATAGTTAATATAAGAAATGTCTTCTCCACCATGACCGAACATAGGTCCAGGCAAACCAATCCTTGCTCAGGCTGTGGAGGGTTACATCAGCCCTCTGTGTGTAGAGATAAGGATGTGGAAGGTAGTTTGTATTAATAAGAAGGTGAATATTAAGTGAATATAACATAAAAGTTTCCTTAGTATGAACTAGGGATTGTACTAAGGAGCCATATCACCTAATTGACTTCCCAAAGGATAATGAAGGTTAGAAGCTGTATCATGCTCAGAATGTGTGTAACAAGGACCGTCAAAACTATGTAGTGCTTGTAATGATAATAGATGAGGCTTAGCAATACAAGATGGAAGTTGGCTCTGGCTCTGGACTATTCATAATTAACAAGGATCCTTTCCATCATGTATTTTCACAGGAGCCTTCTCCCAAGATATGGAGGCCATAATGTTTTCTCTGTGATTATAACAGAAAGCGAGTTGGAAGCTACACTGTGGATGTGCAGTCTGGCTCTTTCTGAGGGAAGCTTCCAATCACTGAGGTAGGAAGGAAACTAAAAACACTTTAAGAAAGAGTTGATCAGGCATACTGTCTGAAAGTAGACACTATTACCACTGTTCAACTAACAGAATTAGTTAATAGGTTTTCAAAAGTGTCATCTAAGGAGCTGGGAACTTATAAAGGGAAGCCACTGTCATCTCATTTGGATATATCCATTGTACCAGTTCCCATGAAAGCCACAGATGTGCCTTTTGCCTTACATGGAAAAATTAAAGAAGAGCTGGAAAGTCTTCTCAGGTGAGGAGATCTTCAGCCAGTTGATGATGAAGACCCATCATGCTGGGTCTGTCAAAAACTGTCACTGAGACACCTGATCTGTGAAATAGGCACCTGGTAAAGCAGGAAAGGCTGCCCCACTTCTCCTGCCACTCCTCTGAACCTTGGCAGCTGATCTGCTGGCTGAAAGAAGCAGAGGAGCAGCAGAGAAAGATCAGCTCTGAGGATAGATGACCAGAGAGGTAAAGAGTTGGCAGTTGATCCCCGAGCTGGGAGGGTGGCATGTGAAGAGGAGAGAGATTTTCCACATGCCCTTTCAGGACAAGTCGGGGCTACATTTAAACCCCAGTTTAGTGCTGTACTGAAATAATGATAAACCTGTGTTGTAGCTTCATTTTGAACACAGGTTGACTGCTCTTTCATATAAGCACCAAGCTTGTATTTAAATGTAGCCCAGTTAACAGCCAACAGGGAGCATCCTCAGTGCAATGGGAAAACTGCCACTTCAGCTTGCTATCATGCCCCTGATAGCTTTTAAGTCAGGTTATTTTTAAATGTAGTTTTAGCATTCTTCAAAAAAAAAATGGTAAACCAGTGTTTACAAACAGGCTGAATGACAGCTCACCTGCATGGTGTGGGGGCTGTATTGTGACGTAGCAGAGTATTTTTCTACTTCACCTTGAAGCCTCACCAACCATTACCAATCAACTGTTACTTGGGCTGTTCAAGATCTCAGAACTGGGGATTGGCTTGGAGACTTGGTTGATATAGGGGAAAGCCCAGTCTGAAAGCTCTGGACCCCTCCTCTCACCTAAAGAAGAGTGGTCTTGAAGGGAGAGAAGCCCACACCAGCCAGAGTGGCCAATAGGGCTCAGCTGACTGACCCAATGGTTGGTGAAGTACATCAGATCATACCAATAGCCAAACTGCTTAAAGGAGAAGATTCTTGAGGGTTTGTTTTCACATAGTAGCCAATCAACAGATATAGTCTGCCCCACTGTCACTAAAGAGATCAGCCGCCTTTCCTTTACACCAAAACAGTACAAGAAAATGAAACTGGATATTTCTGCCTTTAGTTGCCTATGTATAGTTTTGTTACTTATATTGATGTATTTGATTTATATCAGGAGGGCAAAGTGTCACTTCTCTTCTGGATTTTTTCCCCATAACAACTCTGTGACCTAAGTTGGGCTGAGGAAGAATAATTGGCCCAAAGTCACTCTGTGAGCTTCCATGGCTAAGAGTGGAGTAGAGCTGGGACTCACCACTCAAAGTCCGACACTTAACCTTTACACCACACCGGTTCTCATTGAAAGTAGAGCACTTGCTGAAATTCTTGTGTTGTACCCTTAATTTTCTTTCTAATAAATATTACCAACCTAAGCACTGAGAAACTGCTGTTTGATTTAAAGGTTTCCAGTCCAGGTTGCCACAACAAAAATCTGACAAAAATGGTATTTTAACACTAGAATAGCTAAAGGTGAAGTAAAGTTGCCTCAGGCAAGGGATGGAGATACAGTTAAAACAACATCATGAGGGAAATCACAGAAAAAGTAGCTATAACAGCATGTTTGGGCTGTGGTTACATGCAAGTAGGAAAAGGTCATCTGTTCCTTTCTCCACTGTTATTCATTCTGGCTCTTGAAGTTTTGAATAGAGGCATAAGACAAGATGAGAGAATTGCTGGAGTGAAAGTTAAAAAAGAAGTTTATAAGCTAAGGGCATTTGCCAATGATTTGGTTTTAATTTTGGAGAATCCTTAGGAGGGATAGATATATTAAGGGAAAACTAAGAGAATTTGGTGCATTGGCTAGATTTAAAATTAATAAGGAAAAAACAAAGATGCTGACAAAGAATATGAAGATGGAAGACCAAAAAGAATTGTCTGTGAAAACTGGTTTTCAGATTGAGGAAAAAAGTGAAACATTTGGGTATAATTATAACTAACATGAATTGTATGCTATTTCAAAATAACTATGTTAATATATGGAATGAAATTAAGAAGGATTTATTAAGATGGGAAAAATGACAATTGTCACTGTTGGGAAGAATTTCTGTGGTAAAAATGAACATGTTACTTAGAATGTTGTTCTTATTTCAGACAATGCCTATTTTGAGAACTGATGCACCATTTAAACAGTGGCAAAAAGACATATCCAGATTTATATGGCACAGGGAAAAACCAAGGGTAAAATATAAGATTCTCCAAGTTGCAAAGGAAAGAGGAAGATTGGGATTATTGGATTTTAAATTGTATTTTGCTGCCTGCTTTTTGGTTTGGATGAAGGAATGGCTGTTGTTAAGAAATAAGAGACTTTTAGATTTAGAAGATCATGGTCTGAGGTTTGGGTGGCATGGTTACTTATGGTATGATAAAGTTAAAGTGAATATAGATTTTAAAAATCATTATATTAGGAATGTCATACTACAAATATGGAATAGATATAAACCCAGGCTATGCCCAAAAATACCTCTGTTGGCCTCAGCTCAAAAAGCATTTAATAGAAATAATAGAAAAGAAACAGTGGGCAAAGCTAAATGGTTAATATATAAAGACTTGCTAGGGGGAGCTGAAGAGGAAATCAAGAGAACAATTGACTGTAGAGGGATTTAGTTTTCAGTGGTTCTAATGTGCACAATTAAGGTAAAGGCTTAATATAGATTTTTTAAAAGTACCAGTTAATAGAATGTGATAAAATGGAATTTGAAAATGAATTATGTACAAATGATGAACATGTGGCTGCTAAAATATATAAACTTTTGTACAGATTTGAAACAGAGGCAAAGCAAGTTAAAGAATGTATAGTAAAATGGGTCAAGAGTTTTGGTTATAATATTCAAATGGATCAACGGGAGAGAATGTGGTTAAACAGTCTGAAATTCACATTGTCTTACAATTTAAAAGAAAATGTTTTTTAAAATGATGTACATTGATATATGACACCAAAGAGATATGGCTGAGTTTGCAGAAATTGCTAAATTTACTTGTTTGATTAAGGAGGGAGCTACAACTACTTTTATAAAAGACTGGAAACCCTTTGTAGACTTTTTGCTGAAAATGGATCAAAATGAACGGCTCATTTCAGGATTTATTGACTAAAAAGGTTTGTTTATAGGAAGAAGAGAACTATGATATACAATATGGGATGATGGAGATGGTAATTGCTATGTTTGTAACTGCTGCAAAGAAGATCAGAAGTTACTTCCTTAGATATCTTTCTTTTTCTTTTTTTTTGTTACTCACTTTTTCTTTTACCCTTCTTTCTTTTTCTATTTCTTCTTTTATGTTTCTATAGTTTTTAAAACCTTTGTAAAATCTTTTTAAAATAAAAATTATTCACAAAAAAAGGAGAAAAGAAAAGGTCATCTGTTTGATTTGTTCTCATTAAATTGTAGCTAAATAATTGACATCCTGGTTAGGAATTAATTAGTAATTACTATGATTCCAAAGTATCACTTCATTTTTGGGCAGATTAGAAACTAACCATGACTATGCATAATTAACTTCATTTTTTTAATGTTTCATCTTGGATTTGTATTGTATAATCTTATATTTTATGGAACTGAACTGTGGTTCTCTGAGATTATAGCTTCCAGAATTCTAAACCAGAGTAGAATTCTTATTTATTGATTTGATTTCTTGCCACCACAGTCAAAACACACCTGGCAGGTTATAATCTCATCAAATTATATTAAAATGTCTCTGGTATAAAACAATAACCAACTCAAAATTTTAAAAAGCTAATGATTAAGCTACCATAGAACATGATAGTTTAAACATCACAAAAATAGACAAAAAGTACAACCAATAAATAAAACGTGACATCCATAGTTCAAAAGCTCTCCTAAATAGTTCTGTTTCCAGTATTTCTGAAAAGCTAATACACTGAGAATCAGGGGGAAAGGTATTCCAAAGGGCAGGCACAGCAATAGAAAAACAATCCATCCCCCTTGCCTGCTGAAACTGGGGAACTATTAGAGATTCTCCTGGGACTTTGATGTTGGTGGGTTCATACTGGAAGAAAAAGACAGCTCAGGAAATACCTTGGAGCAAAGCCAAATAGGGCTTTAAAGGTCAAAGGCACCATTAGAGTAGGCTGATATTATAAAATATTTATATCCTACCAACAGAATTCCATTGATTTAGGTGGCAATCCTTTATCCTTTTAGGATCATCTTGGAACTCAGTGAGATCTATGTTTCTGTACTATAAATACTTGATTGTGAAGCTAAGCTATTAATAAGAAATTTAATTCTATTGATGTCAGATTCATTCATTTCTCAGAACACTTCTATTGCTGCCCATGTAGCTTGCCCCAACAAAAAAGAGTGCAGTTTACTTGGGAAAAAGTGTGCCAGGTAAAGTAGATTCTGAAGTAGGTGTATCACTTTTAAACATCCCTAGAATATAACTTGCATTACCTTTTTATAGGTATTCATTGGATTTATACCTTTAATTCTGCAAATGAATACAAATTGTTCACTGATACAATGGACAGGAATAAATTGACATAAATATAACCAATTAATTCAAATGCAATCAAACATGTAAAACCCAACTAAAACTCATATATAATGTATACTGTATACAGTACATTGAGGGTTATAGCCAAAATATGCCCTATCTCTGTCAATAGTCCTCCATTCAGTTTGTTTGGGACATCTTTATATATCTGCCAGATGTAAAAAGGATCTAGTAATGTACTCTAACATCTGACCTACTAAGCATCTGCAAACTTGCTCTTCTGCAGTGGGTGGTTAGTCACATCTACAAGCCTCCCACACGATTTATCTAGACAATGCAAAGCATCATGCCACCAAATCTCTTCAGCTGAAAGTAGCCAAGTGCACAATTGGTAACCATGGTAGCTGCAATTACTAAAATAAGTTATAAAGCAGAGTGCATATGGATTTGTAGCTTTAGCTTAGATTCACTTCCATTTTGAAGTGCTATGTACAATTCTGTCATAGATTCTGACATTGGCAAAGCCCGCATCATAGAAATTGGAGAGCTATGTTCATACCATTTTGGGTTTACATACAGAAGAAGAAAAATAAATTTACCTATAAGGCAAAATGTCTAGGTACTATACTTCATGGCCATGAGGCAAATGCTAATCAGAAAACTTTTTTTAACTATGGGAAGACCAATATGAAAAAAATAAATAAAATCACCAGCTCTTACCTAGAAGAACTAACCACATATTACCATCTACTTTTTTCTAGTTTGTCTGCTATGGACAAGTATCTGCCAAGGCTCAATCTGTTTTGACTAGCGGGAGGTTAATAAATTTGCATGGTGGATTTTTGATAGGCTACATTCTATAATACCAGTTTCTGATAAACAATCAACACATTGTTCAAGAGTCCAACATCTCTGCTCTATTATCAACGCTTGCTCAGCATCCCAGGTTATGCAGGTTAACCACATGGCGCTAAAAGTATTATTGATCTCACATTACTATAATCAACCCAACACTTCAGTAATTCAGGAAGAGAAACACATATAATCCAAAATTGCTTAAGAGCATAAGAATAGATCCATATCAGTCCAAGCCCCCACTTAGTCTGGTATTTTCCTTTTCACAGGCCAACCAAACCCCTGAGATGCCCAACAAGCAGGAGTTGGATGAAGAACCTTCCCTTAGCTGTTGTTCCCCTCTAACAGATATATGGACACCTGCACTCCCTCACTGGGAGGTAAGACTAAGTCTTGAGGTTTATTAGCCCTTGACAGATTTTCCTCCATGAAGTTTGCTAACACCTTCTCCTATTCTTCTTTAGAACTGTGTGTTCCCAGTCATCTGAATAATCAGTGACAATGCTTTCCCCCTCATTCTGTATCTAAACAGTTTCTTAAGATATGAGAATAGTAATTACTAGAACAGTAATAAAAACTCCTGGCAAGTAGGAGTTTTTCCAAGTATGTTACTCTTTATTAGTCAAGACAACCTGTGCAAACACAAGGCTGCTCATCTTGTATAGTAAGGCAGAAATAAAGATTTCATTTTAAGTCCACCTATGCTCATGGCAACTCCTCCCAAAATACCCATACGTTCATAATCAACTTCTTAATATATAATCAGAATGAATGGCTGAAATAATTGTGTGCCTCATAGCATTCCTCCTTGTTGTTATGAGATTAACATAGACTGGAAAATGCTTCACTTTTTTATTTTTATTATCTTTTCATTCTTAGTACATTATGGTATATGCAGTTGTAGCACTGGGCAGCATCTGCAGTCTGATATGTTTTGGTTTCAGCTAGGCCCATTTGTAATCTGATAAACAGAATTTGCTACAATCTCCTCCTATTTTGGTTGTGTGACCTCTTGATTCATCCAGACAACTAACAGCTTAGGTTTTTAACAAGAGCTCAAAATGGGGAAAATGTACTTTTTGTACTTTGCATCTAAAATTACAGAACATATAATTTGCTTTAGTCATTTGAAGCCAGTTTAAGATGAAGCTTTATCAAATTGTCACACTTGAACAACCATGAGGAAAAAATGAGGCTTTCAAAGGTCCAAATTATCATTGATGCCCACTTTCCTCATCCTTTTACATTATTTGAGACTCTTCCTTGCCTGCCTTTTTGGTATTATTACAAATATGTATTAATACTGACTACATAATCCCAAGCAAAGAGCTAGGTAAAGGAGCATATTGTTATGTTATAGCTAAGGGCATCCACACACACTGCACACACATAAAAAGGGGCAGGGCTTTGATGACCCAGTCACATCTGCCATTTATGAATGGCTCTGAAAATGTCCTGATTACAATGATCAGAGAACCAACCAGACTGAGCCAAGGACATCAGAAAACTAAACCAGAATGCCCTCCTTCTGGATGATTACCATGGCCCCCAATTGAAATAAAAAACATGTATTGTGATTCCGCAGTACTGATTCCCAGTGAGGCTAGCCACTACATTTTATAGGAACAAAAATGTTTGCTACCGTTCACGGCTTTCCTCCCCCAAGAAAAACAGATATAAATAAATAAATATAAAATGTTCATTGTTTGAAGAACGTCCCCGCTCCAAGCTTAAATTCAGCCTAGTTTAAGGTTTGATTAGACAGATTTGTAAGTATTACATTGCAAAACATGTTGTGAACCAATTTTACTGTCTTTTCCTACACACACTCTTACTGTTACGTATTTTTATAGCCATGTGAACTCTTAATTTCCTTCCCAAGCTGTAATGTTTGCAGCAGTGCATCTGCCTGCAGTGTCGTGATTATGTGACACATCACTGGTCACTGCATCTCATTTTAATGACTTCTTCTGCTGGTATATGCTGCAGCAAGTAGTCTAAAGGACTTTAGACAAATTTTCAAATTTCCTTTTATAGACAAAAGGAATTGACTTTAGTCCAGTGGTTTCTTATTTGAATTCAAGGGACTAACTTCTGTCTCTCTCTTTCTCTCTCTCTCTCTCTATATATATATGTTTGTATGTGTGTGTGTGTGATTTTATTAAAGATTATAATTGCAACAGTAAACACTAATATAAACTAAAAAAAGATAGAATAATGCAAAGAGAGATTAGAAGGTGCAGAAAAGAAAAAGGGAAGAAATAGAAAGAAAAGAAAAGTAAGAATATAGTAACGAAAAAGAAATATACAAAGAAGTTACTCCCTACTTTCATCCCAACTTTAAACAACTTTAGTAACTTATCACCTCCTCTTAAAATACAACAAATGATATCTTTTCCCCATATCCCATCTCTTATCTATAAACACATCCATAAAGCATCGTCATTTCAGTCCTGGTGTCAGCAAAAGTCTATTACAGGTTACCAGAAATAACAACATATCTATTTTAACCTTGACCAGATAAACCCATTTTATATTCCTTCCTTTACTTCTAACAATCTTTATTCCATTCAAATCATGTCGTAAAACTTGATTTCTTTTCATTTTTTTTGGTCCCTTCTCACAAAATTCTTCAAATTTTTACAAGCTTCTTGTACATCTATTATAGGAAAATTGTCCAGGTCACTCTCTTGGTTTATTGTTTATATATCCCATTTAATTATTAAAACATCAGCCGGTTTCTTTTGTATGTCTAGTGTAACATCTTTTTCCATGTCATTCTCGTAGCCTGTCATTTGTAAATCCACTTTCTACTCAGTCTCAATCTTGTTAGGTAAAACTTGTTCCTCTTCCATAACATTTTTTAGACACAGTCCCTCCATAGAGGCAGATGTCTCTGTTGACACTATTAAAATTAACTTCAGAGTCTATTGTTCAAAAATATCCTTCAGTATGTCCAATGCTAGAATATTTTGCTTCATTCTGTAATTGTAAGTCAAGTTTATATGTTCTTCTTTAATTGTAATCTTCAGTTCCCTCTAGTTCCCTCTAGTATCCAATTTTTAAAATCTTATCTTATGTTTTTTTTAAAATAATTCAAAACAAAAGCATTTTCCCATGGGAAGGATTCTTTATAATTAATTCCAAAATCTTATTTCAAACTTATCTGGGCTCTTAATGCATTTGTAACTTTCTAAAATCAAAATTTTAATCACTCTTCTGCTGTTTATTCCCTTTTTTTTTTTTTTAAAGTTCTTTAACTTGTAGTTAAAACTTTCACTAAGAAATGAAGGCAACTCACCTGGAGCTGTCAAACTTGTTGATCCAAACATGTCTAATAGCTGAAAAGCAATTTCCAAAAGTGATTAGAAAAGGAAGTATGCAAACTTGGTGTCCTTTCAAAGGTGCTTACCACAGTTTGAGCAAGATAACTATTCCCTCATCTCCCGGAGCTCTAAATCCACTGGAGACCACTGTCTTTCAGTCTCCTCATGGGGAGCAACTGTCTGGAGCACTTGTGGGCAATCTCAAGTCCTCTCCTTGTCCGGAGAGGTTTTGAAAAGCCAAGCTACTCACTGGCTCTCCAGTCCTCCATTTCTTCCTCCGGAAATCTGGGACCTACTTCTCAGTAAATAAGCAAACAAATCCTACTGTTTTAGTCTCCCAAATAAGATTGTTTTAGTCCTGCTAAATAAGAATGTGCATTTTTAGAACATATTATTTTGTCACAAATTAGTATTGGATACTATATTACTAAACTTGACAAAATATGTTTGTAAATTCTCCAATATTCATACCACTTAAATAAATTGCTCAAAGATAATTGTCTTTTTTGATCAAACTCCTCCTAGTACTTAGGTTCAAGAACATCATATGCAAGCTCCTTCTGCAAAATTTCTATAGTCCTTGAACTAATTTGACTTGGCCTGGGAAACAAAGTACACATTATTATATGTAAATGAAGTTACTAGCATTTCTTTTGTTCTTTCAATAAAAAGCATCTGTGGAAAGCTGTTATTTTGAGTGGACCACTGACCCCAAATGAAAGGTCGCTAGACTGTTCTTTCTTCTACTAAAAATCATACCAGCTCCCCTCTAAACTGTTCTTCCACTATAGCATTTCAGACCCATATTTATATAGGCAACAGTACAGAGATTTAATAGATCCTTGAATATAGGTCACTTATTTTCAAGCTGTAGTAGGCCTGGATGCTGTACAGTATTGGAAATTGGCCACATGTTAGAAAATGAGAAAGACATGAACAAATCGTTTCAACAGATAAGCTGGAGGCCTCCTTCAGTATCAGCTGATGCAACTTACTTGGATCAAATCAGAGAGTATGGGATTGGCCCTCTGATGTCATCTGATTCTTTTGCCCAGAAGGATTCTGGATTGTTATGGAAACATGAAAAGTTGAGGGGCTTGCTTTTCATCCTACACAGCTCTGCTGACATAGAATGAAGGGAATTCGATTCCAATCTGCAAAGTTTTCAACCCAAGATCCTTCTGTCAACAAACAGTTATTCCCTTACTTGATTTTTTAAAAAAAAGCTTTTTAAGCTATAACAAAAGAAAAAAAAAAGACAATAGCCAAGTAGAGTAATAAGTGATACAGAAAACAAAACAAGAAACACAGAATCATATTCATCAGATTTTCCATGCTGTTGCCATTCATTTATTTCTTAGTTATAGATCAGTCCTCTGTCCAATGGAAACTCAAGAAGGTATATCAATTCAATTCAATTCAATTCAATTCAATTCAATTCAATTCAATTCTGCTTACACATCAAAACAAGCAAAATGGGATATTTTTTTTAAACAATGAAAAATAACATTCATTAAAAGCTCATTGGAATTGGAATACAATCATATATTATTTAAATATAGTAAAGAGTGGAGATTAACCTCCTTGGGAAAACAAATTCATTACAAACTATGTTAAGGATATATGCCTTCATGTTAATGTTATGGTTATTTCTTCAAATGCAGAAAAATATTCTTTGTAGATGAAGAATGATTAAAGAAGATGGTCAGTTATTTTTTGTTATTATGAATGTGTTCTTTGCTTGTGCAACCCTTTTTTCCTTGATAAATCAAATATTCTTTTCCCTTGAAAGCAAATGTTCTCAGAGAGATTTCATATTCTCCAGTAAGACATAATAAAACAGCTAAAAATGAGAAATTGCAAAATCAGGTCTTTTGCTTATAAGTTTTCAGTTACTGCTGTTTCATTTCAGTGGAATGGAATTGGAAGATGAGCAAAACAAGAGATTAGCATTGTTTAAACACTGTTAAAAGACACTTCAGGTTGATATTTGTATTTAAACGTCTTTTATTAAAAAAGCTCTTTCCTCAAATGTTTTGACAGGGCTGTTTGTCCTTGGTAGAGCACAGGCTGGAATGACTCAGAATCTGGAAGACAGAGGAGGGAGCGGAAAGTGGCTGTAAATTCCAAATTAGTTAAGAAATGTTGAAAAAAGACCTTGGAAGCTTATGGAACAAAAGCCATCTGAGGGAAACCTTTTGCTGAAACTCCTGTTGCAATGGGATAGAGAAACAAAATAAGATGGGACTGCGCATATACAAAATAGACTCTGTTAAATCTAATGAGATTTGGAGATAAAATACAGAGACATTGTTTAAGAAAATAGATTCTCTTCTCAGTACATTGAACTGTCATTTGTCACATCACTTCATTGTCTTCACCTCTTACTATTTTTAAAGAAATAAATTCACTTTGGACATATTTGCAGCTTTGTGTCTCAGATGTCCTACAATATTCTTCTTTCCAGCTCTTGTCCCTTACCTAAAAACAAAAAACATTCCCCTTTCCCTCTTTTTTTTTCTTTTTCTTTCCTCCGCTCTGTCATCTTTGGGAACCAGCAATAGGCATTGCTTTTATATTCATATACCATTTTCTTTATCATTATTTATTTCTCCATTCCCATTTTATTTCCCCAGTTATTTCCAATAAGTGAGATTAAGTTACTAGATTTTCTAGATTAATACTTTTTAGCATAAAATACACAATCCTTCTTCAATTGTTGCAAGACATCCCAGTTTCTTTTGAGAAGGGCCCTTATTTTATAGGCCCTAGCAGAGGGCATACAACTTCCTGATATATCCTCACACTCATATAGTGGTATTTTTCATATCCCTTTAAATACATTACTTAAAAAAAATCTGTAGAGGCAATTGGTAATTGCAGGACCACACAATTTTGAAAAAGAGATAAAAAGAACAGCTCAGCCTTCCATAATTTGGTGTCCTTTTGAATTTGTGAAAAAGGCAAATTCCATGTTGGAGATCACTGGAGAAAGATTTTTTTTTAAGCCATACATCTCTGATAATGCATTCATAATGCATCCACTGTTGTTCGTATCTGCTATCCTCTCCTAGCCTTCATGATATTTTTTTAATAATAATTGTTTCTATATGTTAACTGTTTTATAGTCTTGTTGTATGCCGCCTAGAGTCACCTTTTCGTGAGATGGGTGGCCATATAAATTGGTCGAATAAATAAATACATAAATAACACTTGGAATATGGTGAACGCTGTTGCCCGGTGTAAGGTATGTGTTACCCTTTATAACTGATCAGGATTTTTTCAGAAGTGTTTGGATGCCATATTGCTTGTGAGAAATATCTTCACACATCTACTCTTGGAAAAAAATGGAGGTGAAATTATTGACTGATAAATTCTTAGAATTCAAAGAATAAAAAACATAAACAAAACCAGAATCAGAAAGCATCAACTCCCTCTCCCCCCAAACAATTAGCCATGGAATGAGGAACGCCCAGTAATAACAAAAATTAATTATCTCAGTAACTGTGGAAAGTAAAATGGAAAACTTAAGAAAGAAGATCAGAATGGAGTGCCCTGAAGCTGGCTGGCTGGAACCCTGAATGTGAATATTCTTGTGTTAGAATACTGCAACGTTTTGTCACAGGCCCATAATTCAAAACGCGCCTTACAGACAGGTTATTGAGATAACTCCTCTTCTCTGTCTGCTGCTGTATGCTTTCAATATTGCAGTTAAAAAACATTTCCACAGTCCTGATCAAAGTACATTTCCTTGCAATCTATGGCTCTCTGATCTTGACAAATCATATCAGCAAGAACATTAAAGACTGCAAGGCTGTGGTGACCCCTTGCTGTAAGCAATTCGTAGCAGTACAGCCGCTGGTTGACTTTGCACCATTCAGTTAAGTTTTGATCTGTGTAATTATTAAATCTATAACTTAATGCATTGAAATTGGTGTGCATATATTAATGTACATGTGTATTCCTAGACTACAGGCACATGGACAATATTACTGCAGGCTCTTTTTAATAAAAAGGACAAAACATTTTACAACACAATGCTGGTAATGTGAAGTCTCTAGAGTATTGTTGCCAATAGAAAAGGAACAAAATGTAACCTAGGTGAACTGTTAATATAGAAAAAAAACAGGGCTACCAAGGTAGGAAAAAGATGTCTGTCCTTCATTTTGAGTCACTTCTTTGAGATCCTGAAAAGTAAACATGTCTCAGAGTTAGAGGTGCAACATCCAATAAATACATGATATGCATTTTATTAGCGGCATAGGACATATGCTAAGGCCCTCCTACTTTGCTTTATCTAAGAAAGCTTTGGGAAATAAACAGCATGCTCTGAAAGATGATGAAGATTTCACAATCTATCCTCTGGTTTTATTTGTCCTTTTTGCTGTAGTCTGAGAGAGGAAAACAACATCCGTTGTCATGGAGAGTATTACTTTAATCATAATGAAATCTCTGGGCATGCCTGCTCTGTTCTTCTGTATTAATAATTGCCTTGAAGTATTTTCATTGTAGTTTGCAGATTAATACATTAGGAAAAATGTCATAAACCTGCTGGAAGTACACCAGGATCCAGAAAAAGAGCCACAAGCATTTTCCCTTTTTCTCACATCATTCCACTGGTAGATCAGCTGTAAGAAGAGGGGCTTAATGTACCCAGAGAGTTCCTGTATCTGTCAGAAGTTTATCCCACATAACATAATGGTTGTATGCAGGCATATATTCTTGGGCTGTCTTTTGTTAGGTTCAAGGACTTGGCAATCAAATCTGACCAAGGGACAGAGATACTCCCAAAGTTTTACAAATGCCAAGGGGCTGGGGGACAAGGGGTTTCTTAATGGGAACAACTCCTTGGGAATCATTGTTCCTCACCTTGGTCTTCAGTGTGCCTTATCCCTTTGGGCTGTAGACCATGCTTTGTGCCTACTGACTAAATTTATCTATGATAACTGCCTTGTTTGATTCAGATCACTGGATCGATTGTTACCACAGCTCTTGCTATCAACCCCCAACTGTTTAGATACTACAGTAACTAAACACTGGAGATAGGATGCTTCCTTTCACACTGAAATGAACAAGGATTTTTTTTGTAATGTAGCAAGATCCATTCCATCTCTGAGTGTAATTAAGTTTCATAAACACAGAATGGAAGCATTGTGTCTAAGGTCCTTTCCCCATTACCCAATTAAACCACTGTCCACTCATCCTTAAAGCAACACAAACCAGTCCACTATAAAATCTGCTGTCCTGCCTCTAATGATCTATTCCAAGTCACTGCTAAATAGTGTTGTTGTAAATTAGAAGTCTGCTATGTGGGTTATAGGTAAGATAATCAGTTTTATATAGGTGTGTTTTATGCCCTTCCCACATCATCCCCCCAGTGGGAGAAACATCTGTAATCAGGGGACTGCAGCAGGGATGGAGATGGTCTGGTTTAAGACTTAATCTTGCTCTCTCTGCTGATTTGTCTGTCTCTTTTCCCATAACCCATTTGGTCATCTTGCAAGTTAAAATAATGTGGAATAAAGCAACATCTAGGAAGACACAAGGGCAGAAACAGCACAAGAGAGGAGGGAAGCAGACCTAACTAGATCCCTGCAGAGCAGAAGAGCTGTTGCAAATCTTTGCTAAGGATGGGGGTGAAACTGACAAATTCAGAGAAACTGGCAAATAAGCAATAAAAGGCCAGTTGAACATTCCTCATGCTTCTCTGAAACTGTAAAGAGGGATGGCAAGGCTGCTGCAAGCTAAGTTAAAGAAAAAAATCAGAATGTTGTTAAAATGGATTAGCATGAACATGTGCCCCATCCCCATCTTCCCCAGATGACATATTGGAGCATAACAGGTTTTACACAATTTGAAGCTATGGTGGGATAATTCTGGATTATGGGGAAAATGCTACTTTTATGCTAGTACAGTAATAATGATTTAAGCCTGGGGAGGAGAGAAGAACACTATCACAGGGATAAGGTGGCAAATTGATGCTAACAGGGCATGATTTGTCAGAGTTAATTGCAAGTAGAGACAGGGTTACAGAAGAAGTTCTTAGTGAATTGTGTCCAGATTCTTCTGCTATAATGAGAAAGACGCCTTCACAACAGGCTTTACTTTACAGACTAGTGCATACTGAAATATCAAAGACTGATTTGTTCTGATGAGCAGAATAGAGTGGAAACTTCTTCCTCAGACAGAGAAAAATCAAAGTGTTTAGTGCTACATTCTGTTATATTAGGAAGTTGTAAAAAAATCCCTCTAGGCTCCAAATTCTCAGAAGAGTTTTTTTCCTGATTAAATAATGCAATATTCTGCATACATATGGGGCTTTCCATCTGACAATTCTTGTGCAGAATGCTGCTTATTCACAGCAATTCCAATGAAGACTATATATATATTTAAAGTAACCTGATGCCATGATGGCTAAGTATTCTGGAAATTCTCATCCCAACATATTGGAGGGAGGGGTACAAGGCTGGGGAATCTATGCAAAGGAATATACAGCCTTAAGAATGGATCCCAGTCTTGCAAGGCACTATGTTAAAGAGAAAATAGTATTTAATTTCCCATTGTACATTGATGGTTCAAAGAACCATACAAGTAATTGAGTAACCTTAGAATTGCTTGGACCAGGTGTATTATCTAGCTGGTTTGGTCTAGTTCTTGCACACTGGTTGCTAGATTCTTCCTATTCCTTTGAGAAAGAAATAGCAGCTTGGTAGGCTCAAGCTGAACAGAGCATTCATGCTTTCCAGCAGCAGGCCCAGGTGCTGCCTTCTGTGCTGTCACTACCAGCTGCATGGTCCCTGTTGGCATGCATTCTGCTGTGGCTTGGGACTGAGGTTAGCCTTGCTTAATTTAGATAACAACCTTGCTTTGGAATTTTGCTCCTGGAAAACCATCCTTAAGCTTCACACCCCAAATCACTCTTGAAATCAAAAGGAGATCTAAATACCAAGTTGTTGACTTGAGGTACATGGGGCAGTTATGGCCAATTGTCCTATGGTATCGGTATGCATATACTTCTGGGTTTAGGGAACGCCTTGAAGGCCTATGACAGAGGTTTATTAGAAGAACGCCTGGACATGTAAGTTGCCCAAATGAATGACAGCCTGGGAACCATATGTAAACCCTTTGAGGAATACTCTTATATAAATTAGTCAGGAAAGAGAAGTCCAAATAAATATTCTGTATTTTCCCAGATTTTCCCCTCATTGAAACAGCCTGGAATAATATACACTCATGGGATAAGTCTAGAAAGTCAAGGAAACGATTTGCTTAGTATCGAAATTGAAACAGCAACAAAGGTTGATCAAACAGCTACATGTGCCTCATGTGAACTTCAACCCTGTTGTTGTTACCTGGTTTGGATGAACAGAGCTTTCCCTCCACCCCAAACACATGAACATGTGATCTAATGGTCAGATCTCCTCAGGGATCTCTCTTCTGGCAATCCTGATGCACCTTTGAACTAAATAATGTCTATAGCCTACCAAGCATTAAGTGCGATTTAGAGCAACAGGTATTATTAGAGGATGATACAAGGATGATCTATGTGCATCTGTATATAACATTTATCGTTCATCATTGCACCAATCCATTTGCTTTTTGATATTTGTCAGGCTTTATTTTGAGGAATGTTTCAATACTGTTAGCAGCAAGTTTCTAAGCTGTCCAAGTGAGTCATTTACTCCTACACAAACACATGTTGATTTAGCTCCTGTTGTGTTGATCCATTAGGGGAAAAAATTCTTATTTTTTAGAATGATTATTATTCTATACATCTCTAATAGCTTTTAAGCAAAGATCTGAAAGTGGTTCAAAAATAACATTAAATTCAATTTTCTCAAATTGTCATAAATAGAAAATTTCATGATCAACAAAGCAATCATATACAACCTAAGCATATTTCCACATGTGTCATTAAATCTGTGTTTAATGTAACTCTATGACATCTATTCAGAAAAATTCCCAGGGAAATATGTATAACAGTTCAGTCAGTTGTGTTAGGACTACAACTCCCAGCTTTCCCATCTAGTACAAAACATCTAGATGACCCCTGGGTAGGAAGGTAAGAATATAGAAGTGTAGCCTAAGCCTCTGCTTAAAGCACTATGGAGATTTTGGTGGAATAGAAAGTGAAGATATCCATTTGAAATGTATGTGTTAGTTAGGTGCTACTGAGTCAGATTCACAGCAGTAGTTCATAACTGTCCCAGCATTTCCATTACCCTCACTTTCTGAAAAGATTGTTGTGGTTTCATTTATAACAATTTATTAAACTGACCTTTTCCAATCAGACTGCAATTATCCATATTCTCAGCCAGTGGGCCATACTTGCTAATAGTTCTTGAAGTTACAATTCCAACAAATTTGAAGAAGGCCTAGATGGGGAGAGCTGATTAAATAGTGGGATAAAATCAACATGTGCTTCAGGAAGTCAGATGGATCCTTTTCACAGCAGGGAACTTTTAAGCTTTTGAATGTTGCCCATCACTCAATAAGTTCACATCAGAAACTTATCAGGCATTGTTTAAACAGCATATTTTAATGACTGGGCAAACAGATTTGGCTTAAACAATCAGGCTTAGACAAGATCTACCAAAAATGGGGTAATTTTTCCTGAGATCCTTTTATCAAGTTGAGTACATGCAAACATTTTTTTTCCCCTCTGATCATTGCAATAGCAATGGAATATGATAAACAAGCTTCTCTTAACTATCTGCTATCAAGGACGTAGCCCTTTCATCTTATATAAGTACTATCCTTGACTAGGGAAAACATCCTCAACAGTGTGTTCCAGCTGTGTGAATTGAATCTAATAGGACTGTTGCAATGAAGCAAGCTTGCCTTTAACCTACTGCTATAATTAAATAGGGTGTGAACCATTACAGAGTTCAGTCACTTTGCACTGGGAAAATGACTCTCTAAAATACTAAAATGGAAGGAAAGAACACCTACCTAATTTCTATTGTTTCTTATTTTCCTTCCATGATTGAAACCATGCCAGATCTGCAAAAATAGATCAAATAGTGAAGGGAAGAGTTGCAGCGCAAGATAGGTAAAGAGGTAGCTCAGAAACATTAAGTCTCTCCAGAGGAATTCAGGGGTAGAATAAAATGCATCATAGATTACTAAAGACACTTACAATAGTTTTTTCAAAACCTTTAACCATTCTATGGTAATTAACAAAAAACAAGTGAAGTATTGAAAGAGTGGAGGTGAGCAACTGTTTTTCCCATTGCAAAATGAGGAAAATAGATCCCAGTCAGATCAGCTTGACATCAGTACTTGGAAAGGATATAACATCTAGCCCATAGCCTGGGAGCATTAAGTAATTAACAAACTTCTGAAGAACATGTCAAACAAACTGTATTTCCATTTGTGGTACAATTACTAGTGTGTTAGATAAAGGGTGTGTGGTAGATGTAGGATATTTTGATTTCAGCAGGATGATTGATAAGCTGGAAAGATGGGGAATACAGAAAGCTACTGTTGGGTAGATTTCTACCAGGTGATACTGAGAGATCATTATCATTGCTAAGTTAAAGTTCTACTACCAGTCCTTAACCTGGTAGAAAACACTGTGGGCATAACATGTGCTGCTTTCACTGGTATTCCCTATCTTGCCACAGGTGTGAGGCCTGCAAGTGGTACTAACCTTTTTTACAGTGTACAAGGGCACATTAAGGACAGGGGTTTATGGATTCCCTTGAGTTTACTTCTCTCCCCTTCCACCAACCCCTATCAATGATTGGGGAGACACCCAACAATGACTAGCGTTAATGGGGAAGGGAGATGGGGTGGGCAACTTTTGATAGGTGAATGGACAAGCAAATATAATCATCTGTCAAAGCTCACTTTTACTCAAGTATTTTGCACAACTGTGTTCAAAGGCAACCCAACCTCACTATATCAGCTGATAGGGTTCTTTTGGACATAGCAACATCTAGAAAGACCCCTAAACTCATGTTCAAAAGCAGCAGTTGACAGGCACAGGGAGAGTTGGACCATGAAGCAGCAGCAGAGAGAAATCTTCACAATGCAGTGGCCCCACCAACCACCACTGTTCATTGCCCTTCAAGCTGAATCAGGTCTCTGAGCCAAGGATCAGCTCAGAGATGCAGTAGATAAAAGGGAGACCCCAGTTTGAAAGAATCAAGCAATCCCATTGCTTAGAGCAAAATGGCTTTAGAAGGCAATGCTCTGACTTCAGAGAGGAGACAGTCTACATATACAAGCCCCAAACGGTCCATAAGGCCCAACTAATCCCACCTAGAGGTTGGTGAAGCTTGTCAGATTGCATCCACGCCAAAAGCCATTCTGCTTGTTGCCTGCTCAGAGAGGATACTGTAGTGTCATTTTAACATCAGCACAGATAAGGATGATTAAAAACATCATGAGAACAGAGGAGGAGGAGGAGGAATTGAAGTTGTTACCAGGGCATGCTCATGGCATGTTCAGCCCTTGCTGGAGTCGGATTTAGTGGCCAAAATGGTCTTATGATTTTAATGACCAAATCAGAGCTTTTAGGCTTAAAATATGCCAGAGAAAACATCCAGGAAATTAACGGGCATTTGCTTATAGGAAAATACAATGGTTGATTTCAGGGACAGCTTTTATAATGATGCAATGAATGCATAATAGATGTCAGTCCCTAAGTATAAATATAACTATGCATCTGTGCAATAGAAGACATTATACCCAATTATTCTGGGTATAATTCATAGGTACTGAAAAGTGCCCATAGCTATCATGCACACTTTTTAAAATAATGCAATGCTACCTGAGTTTTTTATCCTTTTAATGATTGTAAGTAATATCTTATTTGACACAACATGCCATTGATATTTAATAATCACTTACTACTAGTTTAGAAGTTAGGTTATAAACAGGTGAAGCTGGACACAATCAGAATGCTCTCTGGCAGGTTAGCATCAAGCCTGTCTAAATTTATATGGCTGTGTTTCTATAATACTTTCTCAGCCTTTCAGCTGTCAGTTGAATGTTAAATCTACAGGCTTCTAAAAGGGAACAAAATGCCAGCAAAGCATAGCATTTATGCCATCTGACTCCTTAAAATCAGATGGCATACATGTAGGTTAAATGAACAATTAAAATACTATAGCAATCTGAGATTTGTTTTTACATAGATCTTCTGCACTTCCTACTTGCAACTGGGCAAGTAGAAGCAAACCCTGTGTGGTTTTCTTATATAATTGACATTCCCAAGAACAACTGGTTCTGAATTTGTATGTGCATCACAGAGACCTGGATTGCAGTAATACAGAGTGAAACTGTATATTACATATACAGTTCACTATATAAAATGTTTGGTTTAGAGTTCTCGAAGTTGCTTTTTGCTTCACCACTATGATCTAGATTGGGGTTGTGACATGTCAGGAGCAGAAGTTTGTTTATTTATTTATTCATTTAGTTTTGTTTGATTTGGCTTATGTGCCACTCCAGTCATGCCTGACTCTAAGTACTTTACAGACTGCCCAAAAGAGTAATAAAGCTAAAGCATAACTATATAAATGCAGCTACATAAAATAACAGTGTAAGGAATAACATTCTACATGCCAAGCAACAATCATAATGCCATACACATCAGACTAAATGACTCCCTCAGCACCCACCAAACCTGATCAGTGACAATGTTCCTGTGTCCCATCTATTCAGAATTCATGGCATGTCATTGTGTTCTTATCATCCCAAGTGAATCCACTGAGGAATGAAAGCCTCTTCATTGAAGGTCATAGACTGTAATCAGGGCCGCAACTAGAGTCTGTGTCACCCGAGGTAAACATGGATTCCGCACCCATTTTGGCACACACACCCCAGCGTGGCACCCAGGGCACATGCCCTGCTTGCCCCCCACTAGTTGCAGCCCTGACTGTAATCCCCCATGCTGGTCCAATGTGAATTGGTAGAGAGATGTAGGGCTGAGACGTAGGGCTTGACTGGCCTTAAGTCACTGTCCAGCTTCTGTAAGATAAGGGAGGACTAGAACCTGGTTCTCCCTGCTCCTAGTCCAGCACCATAACCATTACATCACACTAGCTCTATGTGTCACTATAAAATTCTCAGTAATTCCTCTTTTCAGACTTCATGATATGACATTGTATTCAGAGAATTTAGCAAGAAGATAAATGGAAAAAGCAATTACTTATGGTAATAGTCATTAAGTTAAGAAGTGATCCCCATTCTTTTTCAATTTCATCCCTATCCAATACCATGGCACCTCAAGACGCTCAGGAAATAAATGAGCTTTACCTTCTTAAGTCTGAAAATGCAAATCGTTGATTGATTCCAGATCACTGAACAGATCAACAGCAAGGCAATTGGACTGGAACCAATAAAGAGCATTTCTAAAAGCATTCCCAGCTGGAAAGAGCAAATAGTCCCAAAATGTAATGAAAGCAATTTTGCAGAGGACAAAGTCTTAAAAAGACTCAGGATTATAAGAACCCCAATACAATTTATTTATCAGACTTCTATTAAACTTTTCCTACAAGAGATCAAGTTAGTAGAAAGAATACTCTCCTCTGCCTTTTCCTACAACAGGAATCCTGTGGGGTAATTTGGGCCAAGAAAACTATCCAAGTCACCCATGTTATTTCAGTGACTTAAGGTAGACTTGAACCTGGGTCTTCCTAGTCCGGTCAAATACCCTAACCACTACAACACACAGCTTCATTATCATGATATAAAAGGAATGCAAACTTTCAAGAAGCTAATATTTTGATCATGGTGGAGTAGTGTATAAGCTCTTCAAGTCTTTTTTTAAAACTTTATTGATTTTCAAAGCATAGTTAAAATACAAAATGTAGAATATAGATAAGTTAGAATACAGAACTAAAGAAAAACGAAAAACTATAAAAGTGCAAAATTAAGTAGAAAACAGAAAAAGAGATTGAATTCTGACCTTCTTCAATACAGATATAAATGCATATTATACAGATATAATCTCTTACCATTAATTAAATCTTAATAACATTATTTCTATAAAATCAAACCATTTAATTATCAAAACCCAAAATCAAAACTTCATTTTTTTTCAGACACAAGCAAATAGTCTAAAAGTGGTCGCCAAGTAGAGACAAATCCAGACACAGTGTTTTCTCTTATCAATGCTGTTAACTTCACCATTTGAGCCAATTCCATTAATTTGACCATCCATTTTCCTCTGTGGGGATTTGTGGATCTTTCCATCTTTGTGCATATAAAAGTCTTGCTGCTGTAATCATATATGAAAGCAAAGTCCCATGCTGTTTCTCAAGCTGTTTATCCATCAATCCCAAGAGAAACAGTTCTGGTTTCTTCTGTAAGTCCACTTTAAGAATCTTTTGAATATTAACACATATTTGATCCCCAAATTTTTTGGCCTTCTCACAAGTCCACCAAAGATGATAAAAAGTTCCTTCGCCAAGAGAACGTTTCCAACAAACATTTGTTACCCCATTATACATTTTTGACAACTTATCAGGAGTTAAATACCAATGATACATCATTTTATAAAAAATCTCTTTTAAATTATAATTCAGAGTAAATTTCTGACCTTTGTTCCACATGTTCTCCATTGCTCCAACATAATATTATATCCAAAATTCTTAGCCCATTTAATCATACATTTTTTAACTTGCTCATCTTCTAAATTCATTTGTAACAACATCTTATACATGTTTGTAATAACATGTTCTTCATTTACACAGAGTCCCATTTCAAATTGAGTTGTTTCATTAACAAATTTAAAATTCTTTTTATCCACTTTAAAACGTTCTGACAATTGCACAAATGTAAACCAATGACATGTAAAACCTTCCAACTCTAACTGTTCCCTTGTTTTAAGTTTAGGTTCGCCTTCTTCATAGTTTAACAAATCTTTGTAATTTAGCCAGCTTGTTTTCCCCACATTTTCTCTTCTGACAAATGCTTCTTGAGGTGACAACCACAATGGTACCTTAGGAGACAATCTTGCTCTGTATTTATTCCAAACCTTCAGTATGGCATTCCTAACAAAATGGTTTTTTAAATCTTTATTAACTTTAACTTTGTCATACCACAAATAGGCGTGCCACCCAAATCTCAGTTCATGTCCTTCAAATTGCAATAACTTCTTATTGTTCAGTCATCCATTCCTTCATCCAAAGCAAACAACAGGCATCAAAATACAATTTCAGATCAGGTAAACCCAACCCTCCTTGTTCTTTAGCATCTTTTAATAGCTTATATTTGATTCTTGGTTTCTTGCCTTGCCAAATAACCTTAGAAATGTCCTTCTGCCATTGTTTAAATGGTAAATCTGTTGTCAAAATCAGTACAGTCTGAAAAAGAAACAACATCCTGGGCAAAACATTCATCTTAATCACAGATATTCTCCCCATAAGAGACAGTTACAGTTTTTCCCATCTTAACAAATCTTTTTTAACATCATTCCAAATTTTAACATAATTGTTCTGAAACAACACACAATTCCTGCTTGATAAAATCACTCCCAAATATCTAACCTTTTTTTCAATCTTAAAACCAGTCTTACCAATTAACAATTCTTGGTCATCTTTGTTTTTTGTTTGTTTACTTTAAGGCCAGCCAGTGACCCAAATTCCTTCAATTTCTTCATCAGATGTTCAGCAGTATCCAAAGGATCCTGTAATATCAAAACTAAATTATCAACAAAGGTCAAGCTCTTCAAGTCTGTTAATCATTTCCACTCCTCAGTCTTGCCATTGATTTGGTATAGCAAATTATAAGTAGCGCCTTGATGATTATTTAAATTATCCTTATTAGACTCTGATACTTTTCTCACAACAATCTAAGATAGTTTCATTTGGCATCCTATGTTTAGTTATTGTAACATGTCCATTGCATAGGCTGAACCAACTTGCTTTCAATATTTCAATATTTCCCCAACCTTTCTTTTGATGTCTCAGCCACTTTAGTGCATTTCTGCTCATTCCTTCAGTCACACCCTAAAATGGTTGGCTAGAGCAGAAGTCCATAGTTAGCACAGGTTGCTGTCGTACATAAATTACCCCAAACTAAAATGGTTACCACTATAGATTATTCCAAAATCATAAATCCATTGTTTTTAACACATAAACAAAACATTACACAATAGGAAAATAGTTTATTATATAACAATAACCTTAACAGCCAGCACCCACAAAAACAGGAAACAGTACCAGATAAACAATCAGAGAAGAAACAATATCCTAATCAGGGAATCATCAGAAAGAAGCCACACCCGAACCAAAGCTGGCAGGACAAGCTACAGTTGTATTAACAACCGGCAAACTCCCTTCACCCATGCACTGATAATATTACTAGCCTGGTAGTGAAACATCTGCAGGAAAACAACCAAGCTCAGAGAACATCAAGAAGCCAACAGTTCAAACCCTGTGCTACATACAGTCTTTACTGTTAAGTCCTAACACAGATAGGGAGACTGGGATTTGCCAGGGAAGGAATAGAAGGGGATGCTAGTGGGGCAGAGGACTGCTTTATGTCAAGGAAGCTGGAATATTGGTGAAAATGATGAACCATGTAAAGAGAGGGAGCAGAGAAGAAATAGCCAAGTAGTTACCTGTTCCTGAATCAGACAAACATGAGACTTCATTTCTGGAGCGGTTGTGGAAAGTTAGAAAGACTTTGGGTTTCCCAGTTTTCAGATATTACCTTAAAAGTGGCAAAAAGCTTCAAGCTGTTTAGGGACATTTGAAAACACTGTTGTCAGAAAGCAGCCATACATAAGATACATTCTGACATAATAGGTTCCTGTGGTAATTATGAGGAAACAATGAAGGTTTATCAAAGAGCCTGGGGCCAAAACAATTTGGAATAAAAATAGAATTTAAGAAGGTGGCTGAACAGTTACACTTGGCTCTGGATTTTGAAAGCTAAATTCTCTAAATGCCTGTTTGACCACCAGTGCCAAGGGGTTCAGAACCAGCAACTCAGAGGTTTGATGCAAGTCTCTTGAAAGGCACTCTGCCATTTCAATCCAATGGACTGAATGAAGGGAATCTGCCCCAAATTAAAGTTAGGGAAGAATATTGAAGGTCAAGCAAGTCCTCAGTCTCTTATAAAGCTGTGGTAAAAGCAATGAATGTGTTAGGCACCCAGGAAGGAAAAGGGGATCTTGGTGTTCAAATGTGACCAGGATTAAAGAATTCAGAACAAAAATTACAAGACTCAGTTTTCTGGCAGGACTGAACAGGGATCAGTAGTCTTGTCCTACGGACTGAAAGAAACCTACAGAAAATTCCTAGCTACCAGAGTGAATTCAAATGGAATACTACTAAGCTATATTATGGAATGCATGCAAATATTGGTATATAAAAAACAAGGTATTACAGTTGTACAAGGGGATACTCTAATCAACTGAACATTAATGGGGAAGTAATATTTTAGACCTGGCCCCACAAACCTTTTGGACTGGTCAATTTACAGATATCATGGGTTAACTAGGAAATGATGACTTGGCAACCTGGTAGATACTTGTACACGTTAGTCACATCCTCAGAGCAACATCTGCACATCACCTTTTGTAGTTTAATAAATGAAGTTAGTGTATTCAACACCAATCCTTCTGCAATTTTCCAAGGTAGAATTCTTGTTCCTTCAAGTCTTTGACTCTGCCTGCTTTTCCAAAATAAAATAAATTCTTGAGCCCAGGCACCCCTGTAATGTTATTACGGGATGAAATACAAAACAAAGCACATGTTTAAGACATGTTCACATGTAATGTTCACATAATAGTACTAAACCTCAATGCTCTAACCTTTACATTATTGTGTAACAAAGCACAGATGGCACACATGTGCACAGGGATGTGGTGGGTTGGTCTCTCTGGCTCCCTCAAAAAGAGGTCCTTCTTTATCCATACTATTACACTTTCCCACAGTCCTCTGGAGAATCTGATCAGTCACTGCCACCACCCACTTTTCACAGAGAAAATTCCTCTTTGCACATTTACTCAGGAGGAAAAGAGTGGAAAAACCTCCTCTGCTCTCACTTTCTTGCCTTCCTGTGGCCCGCAGAGTGACTGTAATACATGGTAAGCTATCATCTCTGTCAGAATAAGACTACTCATTTCAGAAAAAAATGCAAGTTGCCCTCAATTGCTTAAGGAGCTAAGAGGTGAAGTCAATGGGGAAAAGGGGAAAAGAAAATATTTTTAATTCTACAGCCTATCACTCACAGTAATATTCCAAGCAGGAATAAACATCCATATGACACACTCTACAGGTACAATAAAATAGAATTAAGGATATAAAGAAACAACTCAGATCAAGCTGATTCTGTATTCCTCATTTCCATCTAGTTTCACATTTCCCTAGATGGCTCTCTCCTTCTGGCTCTCCAATCCTCCTCTGGATTTCACTGCTTCTCTTACCTGGCAAGAGCCAGACTAAGAAGAGAGGCTCCTTGTTCTCTGGATGAACAGCAAAAGAAGGCCAAATAAAGTTGACATCCTCCCCCTTCTAGAAGCTTACCTGAAAGAAGAAAAACTTCCCGCTCCTGATTGGCTGTTCAGTTTGACTTTCCTGGCCTTTGCTGGTCTCTGCCCACTTGACAGGTTTAATTTTGATTAACTTTTTCATGTCTGGTTTTCTGGGACATTTTCTTCCCCTCTGCTACCAACTCATTGCCTTCATTTATCTAAAACAGAAAGTGTTCCACTTAGGGATCAGTTAGACAGATGACCTGTCTTTTACAGACCCCCCCCCCCCCAGAATGGTTTTACCAAGATAAATATTTTGCCTGGACAGGGTAAAAGAAGCAGACATCTTTAGTGTGTAAAAGGACACTGAAATTTGATTATTGTCTCCACCACTTGGAGGTTAGCTATCTCCATGCTTGCAGTAGTAATGTTTCTGCTACTGTGTCAGTATGCCTATCTTAAGTTACTGCTAAATGTGCAGTTGTTACAAAATTCCCCAAAGAGTTAATTAAGGGCTTCACTTAAAATATAGCTGGCAACCTCACATGGATAGCAGAATTGTGATCTTTTCCTTAGTCTTTGGATATTTTTCTTCCTCTCTGGGTATGCTGGGTAGACTGATCTTACATCTTGTTGCCTTGCTTCCTCAAATCAACTTCTATGTCAACTTGTCTTTGGTAATCTTGAATCATCAAGAATTTGAAACTGCCTAATCCCACTTTTGCTTATTAGCTACTTCTGCCTCCTCTGAGTCCAAAAACCATCCCCTTCCTGCCAGCTCCTGAGCCCATTTCAATTTCCTCTGCCCTGTGTGACAGTCTGTGCCTGAAAAGCCCCATCTGGTGCTTCCTTCAGCTCTTTCTTAGACTCAGGTTATCAGTCAGAAGTAGTCTGCAGGTCTGGGAGGCCATGTGACAAAATGGTACACAGCATCTATCTTCTCCAGTCTGTCACCTACAGGATCAATGAGAAGTAGAGGTCCAGTGCACAGATCAGGGCCTAGAGCAAACCTTGTTGATGCTCTAAGAAGAGTTGAAGCAGCAGAGTCAAATCAAAACCGCTGAATTGCTACCTACCTGGTAGCAATTATTGGAAGTATAACATTTCACCATTCATATTAGTTGCCTCATGTGATATGACTGTTCAGCTGGACATTTCCCTTGTTACTATAGTAACACTGAGCCAATTGATAGCTCTTAGGGCTCATAAGTAAGGTAAGCATTCAAACCACATAGCTGCAGTGGTAGAAATCACACAAACTGATGCTTATCTCTAACACCAGAGTACCACACTAGCTTTGGATAGACATGTTTGATTATTCCGATGTTTGTGAAATAATATAAAATACTAGAATGAATCTGTGTTAGTGGATACTTTGTGTCAGTTTTAGCCTTACCAGAAAACAAACTTTTGACCATTTAGAAGAGTTAAGTCAGAAACAATCAGGTTGGTGAAATCAAAGGAAAATAACATGGGAAACTGCATAGCCTTGGCCTCAGTAGCACACAGTCACTTAGATGATCTTTGCATGACACAGAATAGTTTATCCTGCAAACTCAGTTTTCTAGGCTTGTACAACATAACTGAACTATAAACTAAACTGGGTTTGCAAACCACATTAGGCTAAAACATTGCTATCTAGTTTCTGTTGTCATGAGAACGATGTTGGAAAGATAGCAGTGTGGATTTTGAATTCTGAGAGGTTCCTCTTGTCGAAATTGGTCACAACAAACTTTTGAAATTAGGCCAGCAGCCACATGAATTAAGATGAATTAAGAATTAAGCCACGGGCTGGATATGGATTCTTACCCTGCTGTGAGATTGCCTCAGTATAGTTGCCTGACATTCCTAATTTGAAAGAGGGAGACAAATTATGATTTTATCACCCTGACAAAATATTCAGAAAATTCACAACCATCATCTCACAGAAAAATGTACAGAAAATGAATAACTTCCTCCTTTTCCTCAGCTTTTATGATTTAATTTTTGACTGCATTTTGCAGTGTAATCAAACCTCTCTTCATCTTAACAAGAAAATAACAGTAGTCATTTTTTAATAAAATAGGATTTTATAGTGTGCCATTTAGACAGTAGCATATATTGTAAACTAATGAAGCAAAGAATGCTTGGATTTTTTTTTCTCAAAACATTTATAAAAATTGGATTTTCTGGACATTGAACATTGATAAACCTGCTCTTGTTATGGTACCTTCAATTTTACCAAATCCCAGAGTAATCTAATTAAGTGCAACTGTATAGCAGACAATTTGAAATTACTATTCCAGAACTTCCCCTTAATAAAACTTTGGGACTGCATTTTCTTCTCAACCTACTTTGACCTTGTTTCCACAGAACGAGCAGATATATTATAACCAAGTCTGCAAAAGAAATCACATTAACACAGGATTTGAGATCCTAAGAAATAATGAAAACATTAATCAAACTGCACAAGTAATAAGTAGTGAAATTACAGATGTTAAAGACAAAGCTCTGCATAGTGGAAAATAGTCTGTTGTCTTGATATTAACTAAAATTACCACTAAAAAGCAGGTGTTGGGGAGACTATGAAGTCTTCCCTGGAAACATGAATATCATCTGTCAAAAAAATCAAGTAGAAAATCAGAGAGTACAGAGAGTATTTTATTTCTAATACTTAAAACTACATTCCCGTTATAGGTATTCCCAACAATGCAATACCTAGTTCTGATTATTTAATGAAAGAAAGCATTTATTAAAGTTACAGATGCCACAGAGAACAGTATTACAATGTGCAGTTCCCAAAGTAAATAATAATATCCACATGTTTACCAACTGTAGTTCACTCTATTAACTGGGGAAAAAAGTAATAATGGTCAGATGGAACAAAGAACTGCCTAAACTGAAAAAGATGAAAGCACATAAATTCTAGCTCCTCCCTTTTGGCTGGTCAGTCCAAGTCAGGCATAAAAACAAAGTTGATACCACTGTTTCTTTAGTTTGGTCACACCATACACCCCTTTTAGGACATCACTTAAGAGGAAGATCTGGAGCAAGAAGATTTTTTAAAAGGAAGCTATTCTTGCACTCTTGAGACTAATGAGGAAACTCCTGGCTCCTCCAGTTTTGGAGTCACTCCCTTGAGATACCAAGAACTCTCCCGTTGCTTCTGATGGGGAATATGAATCGCAGACCAATCCAACAGAGTATAAACATCAGAAGGTATAACAGTAGAAAGGCAGGCAAAGGAATACCCATACAAGAACCTAAAAACTGAGCTCCTTGAAAGTCAGGGCTATTCACAAGGTAGCCAGCTGCAGGAGGGGAATGCTTAATGGCTGCTGGGCTGTAGAAGTGCCTTAAACAGAACAATTTTCATTTTGGAAAGTCCGTTCAAGGAAATGGGTCTATATTGCCCTTGCTCTGATGTAAAACTCAAAAAGGAGAATTTGCACTTTGTGCTAAGCCCATAGTTTGTTTTAATCATTGTTTATTGAGTAAGCCTTGATGGCTAGGATTCCCACGATGCTAAGTCAAAACTAAAACCACATTATAGTTTCCCATAATGGGTGAATCCAGCCACTGTGGTTAATAATTCACCCCACTAATTGTGATTTCCTCAGTAAACTGATTAAATAAACCAGGTTTATTGCAAGGTATGAATCTAATGAAAGTTTGATTGCTTCTGGGTGTTCTGACCTGCTGTATATTTCTCAGTTGGATCATACACTTTGTTGGACCATTGTTTTTAGTGAATACAACAACTTTATGCTAATTTTTTGCTCTTTTCTTGCATTAACTGGAATAGGAATTGTATGATTTTATTCGTTAATCAGTGGGTCCCTTTGCACTCATTGGCATTCTCTTTTTTACTAATCTCTTCAGGACTATATCTTTCCCCAAATCTTGCCTGTACATTTAGCCCTTTGTAATAACTAAAGTAATTCTGGACAACATCACATCTGACTCACTAAACCGAAGGCATCCAAACAGTCAGAAAAGCCTCAATGGTCCCACAAAGATCTTCTGGCTGTCATTTCATCAGAGAAAGAGAATATTGCCATGATGGCATATTTTTGAACACAGCCTATAGAAAACTGGGCTAGCCTGATCACTTTAGAAAAAAGCAGCTGCACATTCAGCTCCCTTATTCTTCCAATATGACTGAATAAAACTTCCTTAGGTAGAGATGTCATCTCAATATTTTGCATCTCCTTGTCCATGTTCCATATCAGCAGCTGCTGCTAGCAGAAAAGTGGAGCATTGCAAACCTTATTTGATCAGGATCTGGGCAAGGAATTTTATCAGAAGCTATAGAAAAGCACTTTTGGATCCCTGTTCAGCCAAAGATGTGTGCTAGAATTTTCCACTACTCTGAAAAGCATAATGTATGGCTTCCTCTGGAACTGCCAAGAAATACTGCCAGTTTTCCAGCTTTTTCTTTCAGTTCTCCTACCTGAAGGCCAGAAACCACAACCAGCTGAATGATTCTGCAGATTTTGTTCTCACTAATATTCACATTCTGCAGCCACATTGGTCTGATTAAATAAAGCCAATTGTAAATGGGATATCTTTTTAAATTATTTATTATAGATAAATAATCTGTAAAACAGAGTCCCTCTTTTGAGGGAGATGGGCGGTGGCGAAATTTGAAATATAAATAAATAAATAAATAAATTTAGGACCCAGTCTAGAGTAGTGGTTAAGGCATCAGGCTACAAACCAGGAAATTGAGTTCTAGTCCCACCTTAGACACAAAGCCAGCTGGGTGACCTTGGGCCAGTCACTCTCTCTCAGCCCTAGGAAGCAGGCAATGGCAAAGCTGTTCTGAAAAACCTTGCCAAGAAAACTGCAGGGATTGGTCCAGGTAGTCACTAGGAGTCAACACTGACTCAAAGGCACAAAAATAAACCAATAAATAAATAATGGTAATTTACCCTCAAGATTATATAAAAATCTAAATGGCATCATTCTAGACTTCTGAGTTTTATCTCCTTCCAGCTTCTCTCTTTTCCACCCTGACAGGTTCTTTGTGATTTACTGTTAGTACTTAACTGCTGTGTCTTTTGTACTGATCAAATAAAAGACAGGGATATGTTTTTCTGCTGCTTGCTTTACTGAAACTTCTAGAAGAGCTCCAGTGGGTCTGCAAGAATTACAATCTACGGTAATCAAGTAACAAGGTAATCACAAGCATGTTTATTCAGTCAGAAATTACAATAACCCAATACTATATACCCTCTTTATCAAGATACAGGCCATATTGTATTTAGAATCTAGGCGCTGTGATGGCTTTTGTATGTGAATGGGATAAGATCACTCACTGGAAACAGAAATGCCCAACGTGTCCAATGATACTGGTAACTAGGGTGAAGATTTCTCTGACCTAAAAATGTTAGAAATATGCAAGCATTTATGACCTTAAAGCCATTTAAATATAACCAATTAAACCAACTTTAAACCAACTTTTAAAGCAAAAATATGACTTTACAATTTTTCTGAAATTAGCACCCAATTTTTAAAAATCTGTGCTTACACACACACTCACAAATTAAAAGGTTTATTCTTCTTCACTTTCAGTGCAGAAGTGCTAGTATTGAAGGAATCAGATGAACATTTTGAGAGTAAAATGGTCATGCCTGGATTAGTTTGCATTAACAGCAGAATTGCATTGGATGACCATGTGCATCTTGAGGTTATCAAGCTCAGAGCTCCTTCTGTTGTCCACCAGTATGTTCCTGTATCTGGAGAAACTCCATTCAACATCACAAGAGGTTATAGGAACAAATTTGAAAAAAGCAAACTCATCTGGAGAAAATTCTGGCTCAAGTCTTCAAATTTTGCTTCAAGTCCATTTAGAATGTTACTTATTTTGCAAAGTGTTGAATAACCCAGGTTAGATTGCAGCACTCTTTGCAGTTTATCACTAATTTTTTCAGCCACTTTCCCCTTTGCTTGCTTTAAATCACTCTGTTTGTTTTACAATCCTCAGTGCATCACTAAGTTCCATTCCTACAGTTTCAAGGCAGGTGATTGCTCTTGATAATCCACTGAAATTAGATCCTATATATGCTGTTTCCAGCCAAGGTTTCAGAAAAGGAATCTTGCACAATCTTGATGGAGGAAGATTCACAACAGTCAAATTCTTTAACTATCCACTGCAAGGAAGCATAATTTGTGAAATAATACATAGCCACATCCAGCCAAGTCCCCCAACGTGTCACGACAGGTTGGGGAGGGAGAGGTTGCTCTCCCTCTCTTACGCACGCACGCGCACGCGCACACACACACACACACACCCCTCCCTGAGTTGGGGAGCGAATAAGAAAAAGAAAAAAAACAGGCAAATTCTCACTTTCTTTGCTGGCTCAAACTTGCTGGCTTATCAGGAGGGTTGCCAATGACCAAAATATGACCAAAATATGACATTTGTTACAAAATTAAGCAGAAATATGACATAACACCTTTAAAAAGTCAAAATATGACTTTTCAGGCAAAATAAAAAGCATCTAATTCTCACCAGATTACTCTAAAATGTGTTTTAACTTACTTATAAATTCAAATAAAGGTTCCAGAAAAATATGACATGTCATAGAAATCCTCATCCTACTGTTAACCATGGAGCAATCTCCAGTTGTGTGTCTACTTTAGGAGTAGATGCTGCTGGTGGAAACTCTAGAATTGTTGTTGAGTCTCCAACTATATCACACACATCTTCTTTCTCTGTTCCCTTCAGCTGGACAGGGTGTCATTGTTTCAGCTTGAGAAGGTTGCTCAACTTCTTTCAGCTTTTTTGCCTGGAACACTTCTTGTCAATTGAGGTTTGAGAAGGTCCAGTCCTAAATGGAAGGTATGACATTAGAACAACATTACTGACATTTGATTTCTTGTTGCCTGAACTGCATTGTGAGATTCAAATATAAAATTCCAAGTTTTATATTCAGTATGTTTTTACCAGGCACTGATCACCAAGCATTCTTGAAACCTTGAGCAAACATTTCAGCCAATACATTTGTAAGATGAGTGGTACAGTGCTAATGTTTTATATCTGATTCCATTCATTTTTTAGGAATGTCTGAAACAGATTTACTACAAACTGTGGCCTATTGTCAGTCGCTAATTGTTTTGGAACACCAGTTCTTGTAAAGAGCACTCTCTATGCATCTTGAGATTAACACAGAAAGATGAAAGCAAATTCAGATGTGACAGCCCATAAAGGAGGATGAAAAGAAGGAATAGGAAGAAGCAGAAGTAGCTAATCAGCGGCATGGTACATAGTGGCCCAGTTTGTACAACACATTTAAATGGCTCATGGAAGGAGGGAGAGGAGAATAAGCTTATCATACAACCCTCAAACATTAATTGATTCAGCCAATTTACCTGGAGGCGGTTAGACTTAACTTCAACAGACCTAGTCTTTTTTTAAACCAAATCAGTTTTCTGTAATCAACTAAGACCTCTGCCCAAAAGCACAAAATACTTATTGGAGGCTTAACTACCGCCAACCTATAGCCAGGATTGAGATAATATCCTAGAGAGAGCCTTCAAAAATGGTACTCGGTCTCTGTGGTTATTTTATTTTTGCTCCCTCATCTACCCTGGCAATATAAAAAGAGGGTGGAGGTGAAGTTTAATAGGATACCTTAAACCTGCCTACAATATTGCTGATACCAGTCATGCCACCATGGATTTCCTACTCTTTCTGGAGGGGCAAGCAATCCCCAGGAAGTGAGGCAGAAAGGGACAGTCTGGCTTTGAGGACCAAATACATTGCCACTAGAAGATTGATTCAGTCATCTGAGATCAGGTGCTGCCAACGTGCAAAGATGAGTCAGTTAACTGAGAAATTGATAGCTGGGTCATTCTTGGATTGTGTAAATGGGACCAATTAAGGTATCATTTGGTTTTTGACCCTCACTCTCACTAGCCTTATTATTTGTTGTGTTTTCTATGGAGTGCATCAGCATGCTAAGGTGATATTTGGGCAAATGACACACAGCTTCCTAAAAACATTTGGGCTTAGCATAATATCTGGAGCAAATCAGTTTTGTGCTGTTTGACAAACAATGGTTAATAAAACCCTGGTTTAGTGTGAAGTATAAACCCAATTACTAAATAAATTACAATAACATACTAACCATCAGCCATGATTTACAAATTATGATGTCTAGGTTCATACACACACAAAACATTATAGCTTAGTGCAATGTATGAACTCAGCCTTTCAGCCTAGACTGCTTCATAAAACTATGTGAACCTAAAGTGTGTTTCTGGGTGGGAAGGGGAGAGACTGGCAAGGCTTCTTTTGCCCCCTGGAGGAGAGGCAAGGTCAAAATATATCAAAACTAAACTTCCCAAATCCTTGTTTATAGCTCTTGCTGCTTCACAGCCTTAGGATTGGCAGGCCCTGTTTTGCTCATTCTCTGCCCTATAATGCCTTAATCCTGCTGCCTTGGCATAAAATCACTGCGCAATACTGGTCAGGTCTGACAGTTTTAACTGTATTGATGGGGGGAAAGGATAGAAAAGGAGCTGGTTAAGAGTGTCTTAAGGAGAGGAGAACTTCCATTAGCCTCCAGTTGAATTTCATTTCTGGTGCCAATTATTTTTATGTCATGTTTCATAAGGATGGAAGGGAAAAAAAAGTGTGGAGGAGTATTTCAGTTTATTTTTGATAATAGTGTTATATCACTCTGTTAATTAATCACATGGGCAGCTGCAGTGGAAAGTCCAGTGCTGGGTAGCACTATGAAAAGGATTCACATCAGCTTGCCTTCCCTCATAAGCAAAGAATGGTGGGATAGAAATACAAAGATGGTGACTAGATGCCCACTGGAGAGAGGCTGTCAAATGATTTTGAGTTCCATGGTAAAACTGTAAGTTCTCTATGGTGCCTAATTCTCAATTCTTCCTTCTGCCCAGTATTTCCTCTGCCCCTTTTTCATGAGAATCAGTATAGCTTTGTGATTATGGCAGCAAACTTGGACAAAGGATACCCAGATTCAGGTCCCCACTGAGCCAATTTCTCTGTTTTTGCATTGCCAAAGTCTAGCTGCATGTTAATAAAGGTATAAGTCATGGTTGTCAGCCACAGCCTTCTTCTGGGGATAACCTTGTTGTGGAGAGAAAATGAGAGGATACTTCACATAACCCACTGAGCTCTCAAAAAAACCAAACAAAACCCTGGAATATAAAACCCGGGGCTATAAATGCAATGGTACAGTAATGAAGTTGTGGAACAAATACACTTTGTGCTTCAAGGCCCTATGAATTGTCTTTCCACGCCTACAGAGCAAAGGTGTTTTCTGATTCATTTTCACTGGATTGTTCCTCCAAGCCATTTACAGTATAAACTGACTGCAGATTCTTAACCAGGTATTGGAAATAGTGTCAGAATCAGCACCTTACAGAGCAAAAGAAAACTATGGCTTTCTGTACAGCAGGATCTGGATGTCCTCTTTGCATGCAGAATCTTTTATAGAAGTCAGGCAGCCATTTGTGACAGAGATGTAATTCATGTGACTAAGCCATAATTTATTTAACCATTGATTTGCTGAATAAACAATGATTATCTGATTTTGCACAACATGCTAAGCTATACACTCTGATTTATGAACTACAATATGCTATCCCAAAAGCAGTGTTTCTAGCTGAACACATTATGCAAATGCTACCAGTAAATAATACTTTTTCAAGTGGAAATATTATGCTCCAAGGAATAAAGACAAGATGTTCCCCCATCTAGTTGGGGGCATCTAGATGACCTTGGCTGATCAAGAAATTATTCAAAGTAGGGCCCAGAATGTTTGGATGGGTTACCAGCAGGCTGTCGGCTATACTGAGAAATTTAAAAAAAAAACCTGAAGAAGATAGTAAGCCATTTTTATGTTCATGCCAAGAAAACAATATGACAAGTCTATAAAATCACAAGGAGTCAAGCTTGATTCAAATGAGACTATCTTTTTAGAGGAAAAAGCAATTTAGGGAGAGTCAGTAGTCCACCAACATTTTCCACTCCAAATCCCTTCATTTCGGAATAGCTTTTCCTGAAAAAGAAAGAGCATCTGGGTTCTGTTAAATAAATCTGAGTAGGACATGTAATTGTATTTTTAGACAACTTGCCCAAACAAATTTAACTACGTGTGTACTTTAAATCACAGAGTCATCTCTGAGTAAACAATTTGATTCAGATAGTGAACTATCAGTATGAAGAGGATTGTGTAAAGCAGAGGTAGATCCTCCAAATCCCCCTTTCCTTCTTATTCTAGGAGCCCATCCAAATGTTTGGCTGTGGAGGAGGTAGTTAACCGCAAAGACTTACATTCCAGGTGCGCAGATCCTGGCAGTCTTTTGGATTACAGAAGTTAATAAACAGAGAGCCTGATTTTAGAAAGTTGTTGATGGCTTCTTTTCTCTTGGCTCAACAGTTTTCCAGTACATTGTTCCCAGTTGCCCTGGAAAGAAAACCTTCATATAGACCCCATTCGCTGGCATCATATGGAATGGAAAGAGAAGGTCAAGACAGCAAACAAGCATGAGGACAACTATTGTGTATCCAGGGAGCAACTATTGTGGCTCATGTACTGTGCTGACCCATAGATTAGGTTCACATATCTCATAACTCTGATTTACTGGGTAAATCATGACTGGTTGGCTTTACACATCATTCTAAGCCTGATGTGTGAACCCAGCCACCCAGGTTTATGACTTAATGTTATTATGCTCCAAGGAATAAAGACAAGATGTTCCCTCATCTAGTTAAACATAAATTGGTCTGATTAGTGTTGCATATGAATCAAATCTCGGTCTCAGAGTTTCCTACTGAGGAAGAGTGAGGACAATGTGGATGCTTCAGAGAAGTATTTTAGTTGATAGGCTTACAAGGTTTGCAGAGGCATATTGGAAATTACAATCTGGATGGATTTTTGTTGGTAGGGTACACTTTGCATATGCTTGGCTGTGTAACAAAGGAGCAAACATTACAGTTTGCTCAGCAATGCAAACAATAGCTCTGGTGAATGGAGAAAGTCAATACATACATATCAGCCACACTGAACAAAACTCTAAGGGAATAAAGGAACAATTGGCTGTTAGGGAATAAGATATTAAGGACCACATTTGAATACAGCAGCAATTTCTGCAGCCTGTTGTTAGGTGGACTCAGTGCAAGGGTGCATATGTTTTACATGGCCATCTACATCCTCACCTTCTGTAGCTGGTAATGGTAGGACATCCTAATGGGGTCTGCATGATTTCAATAGTACTGGCAGTTTTACAATCACATTTTTCAGAAAGCAACCTAATTTAACTGCACAACCCCACTTAGGTTTAGCCTGCTTTGTCTCAAATCAGGCATCTCTGACGTTTCCTCCTGGACCATTCTATGTCTTCCTGAGCTGGATTCAGCAGAGGCCAGGGACCTGACTTTCCACTGAGGTTTTGCAAACCTTTGCAAATCCTTATGATTCTGAGACTGTGTTCACCCCTCATCCTGAGCAATAAGATGGAATGCATGGTTTTCAATTAGTGGGTTGTATGAACCCAATTGTTGTCCTCTGCAAACCATGATTTGTGGCTCAGCATAGTGTATGAACTAGTTGCAGCTAAACTAAACTGTGGGTGAACCTGGAATGATGCTCCAAGAATGAGAGAAACCCAATGAAATTACTCCAAAATTGTACTTTAGACTGTGGCCGTTCTTGTTAAATAAGAGAGGAAAAAGACCATGTCACATGCGTGGACTTTTTCCAGAGGAGTAAGTATCTGCAAGTGTTGTTCATGGGGAATTCATTCTCTGTTCTCCTGTGGATTTGAATTTTTATTGCCAACCCTTGGGGTGCCTAAAAGCCTGCCATCTGAAATGTGAAATCCTCGATTCTTTATGCTGGTAGCACACACATGTCTCCTAGCATAGGAGGGGGTGGATCTCTTATGTAATCTCTGAATCACCCATCCCAACCCCACCAGGCAAGGCAGTGACAAGCAGGGGGTCACTGAAAGATGAACAGGAGGGTTCTCCTCCCTGCCCTGCTGTAGGAATAGAGACACAATAACTGCAGAAGGTTAATGCATTGGAGGATATTCCTGGAAGTGAGCAGTTTGCTGAAAACTAACAAAGCAAAAGCCCACCATGCAAACAATCACATGCCAGTGTTAAGAGCAGCACCATTCTTTTCTGGAAGAATAAACAGTGATGTGAGGAAAATCCAAAAGGTAGAAAGATGGAAGCATATTTTTAAAAAGATTAACCAGAAGTGTTAGACATTTTCCCCAGGAGCCTGTCTCCAAGAAAATGTCTTTGTTTTAACCCCTGTGAAAGATTTGTAGTCCAGATCATTTGCCTGAAAAGGGGTGGGTTGGGGGGCAATTTATCTCAATGGTCTGTCTACAGCTTTCTCAGAAGATGTGCTGCCCTGCAGACACATGGGGGAAGGGAAGCTACTTTGAAAATATAGGTATGGGGTCCTTCGGTAGTTGTTGTTTTGGTGCCTTCAAGTTGGTATGGACTCCTGGCAACTGCCTGGACTAGGCCCTGAAGTTTTCTTGGCAAGATTTCAGAAGTGGTTTGCCCTTGCCTCCTTCCTAGGGCTGAGAGGGAGTGACTGGCCCAAGGTCACCCAGCTGGCTTTGTGCCTAAGATGGGACTAGAATTTATGGTCTCCTGGTTTCTAGCCTGGTGCCTTAACCACTACCCCAAACTGGCTCTCCCCTTCAGTAGTAGGGCTCTGTTACCTAGGAGCACCAATATCAAGTGCTGCACTTTATTCTCTCCCCCTGCCCCGGCCATCATTCTTTTGCAATAGAACAGACCAAGCAATTCAGCAGATTAACTGGTTCCACTAGGAAAGAATTTTTCATCAACAAGTATATTAATTGCATGGTAGATTCCTTTTAAAGGAATTCAGTTTGTAATGCAAGTTGCTACCTGCCAGTGCCATCTTCAGAGGCAGTCCTGCATTTCTCCCATTTAAAGACACACCAATGCTCACAGGATGCTCAGCCCTGGTCTATTTTAAGCATGGCTTGTTAACTAAGTCACAGTAGCTTGATTCACATATCATGCTAAACCATAAGTCATTTGAAGCCCACAATGGCTGGGGCCACATAATGTACTAAGGCCAAACTAATCAAAGCTTGTTATAAAGCCAAAGTCTCTCTCTTTCGCTGGCAAGAATATACAGAAGACCTGTATAGGAAGGATAACAATATCGGGGATAGCTTTGACGGTGTGGTCAGTGAGCTAGAGCCAGACATCCTGAAGAGTGAGGTTGAGTGGGCCTTAAGAAGCATTGCTAATAACAAGGCAACAGGAGACGACGGCATCCCAGCTGAACTGTTCAAAATCTTGCAAGATGATGCTGTCAAGGTAATGCATGCTATATGCCAGCAAATTTGGAAAACACAAGAATGGCCATCAGACTGGAAAAAATCAACTTATATCCCCATACCAAAAAAGGGAAACACTAAAGAATGTTCAAACTATCGAACAGTGGCACTCATTTCACATGCCAGTAAGGTAATGCTCAAGATCCTGCAAGGTAGACTTCAGCAGTTCATGGAGCGAGAATTGCCAGATGTACAAGCTGGGTTTAGAAAAGGCAGAGGAACTAGAAACCAAATTGCCAATATCCACTGGATAATGGAAAAAGCCAGGGAGTTTCAGAAAAACATCTATTTCTGTTTTATTGACTATTCTAAAGCCTTTGACTGTGTGGACCATAACAAACTGTGGCAAGTTCTTAGTGGTATGGGGATACCAAGTCATCTTGTCTGCCTCCTGAAGAATCTGTATAACGACCAAGTAGCAACAGTAAGAACAGATCACGGAACAACAGACTGGTTTACGATTGGGAAAGGAGTACGGCAGGGCTGTATCCTCTCACCCTACCTATTCAACTTGTATGCAGAACACATCATGCGACAAGCTGGCCTTGAGGAATCCAAGGCTGGAGTTAAAATCTCTGGAAGAAACATTAACAATCTCAGATATGCAGATGATACCACTTTGATGGCTGAAAGCGAAGAGGAACTGAGGAGCCTTATGATGAAGGTGAAAGAAGAAAGTGCAAAAGCTGGTTTGCAGCTAAACCTCAAAAAAACCAAGATTATGGCCACCAGCTTGATTGATAACTGGCAAATAGAGGGAGAAAATGTAGAAGCAGTGAAAGACTTTGTATTCCTAGGTGCGAAGATTACTGCAGATGCTGACTGCAGTCAGGAAATCAGAAGACGCTTAATCCTTGGGAGAAGAGCAATGACAAATCTCGATAAAATAGTTAAGAGCAGAGACATCACACTGACAACAAAGGCCCGCATAGTTAAAGCAATGGTGTTCCCCGTAGTAACATATGGCTGCGAGAGCTGGACCATAAGGAAGGCTGAGCGAAGGAAGATCGATGCTTTTGAACTGTGGTGTTGGAGGAAAATTCTGAGAGTGCCTTGGACTGCACGAAGATCAAACCAGTCCATCCTCCAGGAAATAAAGCCAGACTGCTCACTTGAGGGAATGATATTAAAGGCCAAACTGAAATACTTTGGCCACATAATGAGAAGACAGGACACCCTGGAGAAGATGCTGATGCTCGGGAGAGTGGAGGGCAAAAAGAAGAGGGGCCGACCAAGGGCAAGGTGGATGGATGATATTCTAGAGGTGACGGACTCGTCCCTGAGGGAGCTGGGGGTGTTGACGACCGACAGGAAGCTCTGGCGTGGGCTGGTCCATGAAGTCACGAAGAGTCGGAAGCGACTAAACGAATAAACAACAACTCTCTCTTTCAGATCCAACTGATCTCCTTCATGAATATATCTAGATAGTTTTCTTGGCAACAGGGCAAAAATGGTTTGCTACTCACTTCTTCTTGAATGCTTTTTTTTTTTAAACTTCCCAGTGTAATGTATAGCACTCAAATTTCTTGGTGATCTCCTATCAAAGTACTAAGTCCAGACCTGCCTAGCTTTTTCAGATCATCAGCCAGTGGGTTTTTCCCTCAAAACTCTTGCTTTTGTATGTAAAGTTAATTGATTGATTAGAGTTGATTAGAATTAATAGTGTGACTGAACAAACACAACAATCATATACTGATAGAACTCTATTCTAATGTTTCTAATTCCCTGGCAGGTAGTGTGATGGAGGCACCTTTTCTTAACCGGTTGAGCCAGTATGTATTATATATGGGATTTCAGAAGACTGGATTTTGACAAACTCAGATAGAAGGTAGGTAAGATCCACTGGCTTGAAATCCTGACAGTGGACAGTGTCCAGAAAGATAGGAAATCCTGTGAAGTGAGATCCTAAAGGTACAACTGCAGACGATTCCTGCTAAAAGGAAAAATAGGCTGCACTTAAACAGACTGTTGTTTGTGAGCTTTCTAAAATGCTAAAAAGAAAATCCTCATGTATAGGAAACGGAAGAAGGTGCTGATAACCAAAGAAGAATACGGACCATTGCCAGAAACTAGGGAATGTGTCAGAAAGTCTAGAGCTCACAGTGATCTGATGCTTGAAAATTACCAAAACAAAAAAAGGCTTTTGAGGGTACATCAGAAAGAAAAGGAAAGGCAGAGGGATGCAGGCCTCTTGGGGGGAGAAGTAGGAGAAGGAGAAGGGGTTTATTGGTTAATGGGCAATAATGAGAGGGCAGAACCTCTTTACTTGTGTTTTATGTCTTCTCAGAAGAGAACTGAAGCCCCAGCTGGCTGTTATTGTGGAAGGATGGAGCTGCAGCTCAGGACAGACAAGGAGAGTACAAGAATACTTAGCTAAACCAAAATAATTTAAGTCCTTGGGGCCAGATAAATTACAACCTAGGGTACTGAAGGAAGTAGGTGGGTCAAATGCAAAATCGCTAATCTTTCAGAACTCCTGGAAAACTGATGAGGTCCAGAAGACTGGAAGAGAGTAAACTTCTCTATAGTAATAATAAAAAGATGCTCAGACAGTACTTATAAATGGCCCCACATTATTTTGGAGAGTGGTATCTAGTGGAATGTCACAGGGTTCTGTCGTGTTCAATATTTTTATTAATGACCTGGATGAAAGGGTGAAGAAGATCATTTGTAGATGGCACAAAATTACAAGGAGTGGCTAACACTTAGAAGAGAAAAAGAAGATTCTAAAAGATTGAGACAGGCTTGAACCATTAGCCAAACAAAAAGGATGAACTTTAATAAGGAAAAAAATGAAGTCCTGCATCTGGGGAAAACAAATGAAAAAACATAAGCATACCATGAGGGAGACCAGGCTTGACAGTAGTACATGTTGAAAGGGATCTGGCTGTTGTAATAGAACATGAGCTGCTAACATGTGGTGCAACTGTTAAAAAGGCATATGCTACTTTGGGACATATGAACAAGAATATAGAATCCTGTTCATGGGACGTAAATGTCTCATTCAATTGTGCCTTGACTGGCCAAGTGACACGTTCTGGGTACCCCAGTCTAAAAGGGACAGGAATACACTTGAGCAAGTTCAGAGGAGGGCTACCAAGATGGCGAGCAAGCTAGAAGCTACTGTAAGTCTTATGAGGAACAGGTTAAGGAACTGATATGTTTATGCAGAAAAAATGAGGGAAAATATGATAGTTTTCAGATATATAAAGAGTGGTCATATAGATCACTCTTCACAGTCACCCTTGAGAGCAGGGCCAGAACCAATTGGTTGAAACTGCAGATTCAGATCAGATATTACAAGCCATTTCTTGACACAAAATGATGTTAACCTTGGGAATAGGCTGTCTCATGAAGTGGTAGGTTCCTTTTCATTGAAGATCTTCAAATGGAGGCTTTAGCAGATCCTGCACTGCTAAATGACCTCTGAGATCCCTTCCGACTCTGATTCTATGAAATGTTTCAAATGGGTGGGGACATGGCATAAAGTCAGAAGCCTATTGAATCTAGTAGATCTATGGCTCCTCCAGAATGTCCTTTATCATCATCAAGTAATATGTTCAAGCTTCCTGACATTGTGGATTCCAAGTGGCAGAAGAATCAACTTTGGAGGCTGACAAGGAGACCAACTGGCTGAACTCTGGTGTCATAGGTCTCCATTGTAAGACTATTTTACTTGATTATTAACCCAAATTTTTGAATCAAATTCTTTACTGTAATCTTTTTTCAGGTTTATGTTCCCAAGCAATAGCTCATTTGGGATATCTGACATAATTTCCTGGTGACTTGAAGTGAAACTATATACGATCTTAATTGCACTATTTAAATTAGCATGTATTTTTTATTGTTAAGCAAATAGTAGTTATAGAGAGCCCTAAGAAAAGGAAATTCAGTTTTTTATCTCCCTGTACTATGCCAATGAACACAATCTCCCTGAAGCTGCTATTTGCATATCAAAGAAAGCTTCTACAGGCCTGGAGACCTGCAGGCTCCCCTTAGCTGCCATTTACATAGCACAAAATATGTATATATTTTGTATATATATACTGAAAGAATCAACAACTTGATTCCAAGATGGCGACCGGGAGCCGAAGCTGGCTGCTGGGCTGAACGGGATGCCTGTTTGGCACCTGGAAACCCCTTTTTATCCAACTTGGGGGGGATGTCTAGGGGTGCCCTGACCTCCAAGGTGGATGTGTTGGGGGCTGGAGGGGGCAAACGGAGCCCCGTGGAGCTTCCTGGAGTGGTGGAGCAGTGGAGCAGCAACTGGCTGAACTTGGCCGACAGCCAAGTGACATGGGCAGCTGTTGTCAGGCCAGGAGGTACACAGCGGCCACGCAACTGCCCGCCAAGCACTGTGAAGTACCCCTGGGGTGGCCTGGGGACCCAGTGCAGAGCACAGAGGGTGGCCCAGTGGGCCCAGACAGAACCCCACAAAGCTCCCCGGAGTGGTGGAGTGGCGGAGGTGCAGTGTGGTAGCTGAGCAAGCCGCATGGTTTTGACGAGGTCGGGAAGTACAGCAAAGCAGCCAAGTGTGGTGAAGAATACTTGGGGCATCCCAACAGACCCAATATGGAGCCCCCTGGAGCAGCAGAAGTGCGGCACGGTAGCCAGGCGGCCCGGCAAATCCAGGCGGTGCAGTGTGGCAGGCCAGCGTGCCCAGCATGGAGCCCCCTGGAGAGCAGCCCCGTGGACCCAGACAGATCCCCCTAGAACAGTAGAGGCATAGCGCAGCAACCGAGTGGTGCGGCAGACTCTTATGGAGGCACAGTGGACTCCGCAGGTTAACTATAAGTCTCCCACCAGCCCCCAGTCCTCCGGAATAAAGAGCCAAGCACCACGGCAGATGGAACCCTGAAGTGAAGATCTGAGTGAGCCAGTGAACCCCCTGGAGCAAGGAGTTGAGTGTCTTGCTGGGGTCCCTCCAGTGTGATGAGTGGGATACTCCCTCCGTGGTGTGAGAGACGAGGAGGGAGCCCAAGACTGGATGAGGTATGTATGTGGGGATCCTCTCTCCTTGAGTGAGAGTCAGGGAGGATGAGAAGTGGGTGTGGTGCTCCCTGCCGGCTAGTGAGAGAGCCCAGTGAACGGGGCATGGTAGATGTAGGGGTGATGGTTGAGTCCCAGCAGTGCTGAGAGCAGTTGCTGGGGAACTCACCACCACCCTGTGATTGCTTGGTGTGTGCTTGTTGTGCGATTGGATGGAAGGACCCCTAACCAGGGAACTCAGAGGGCCAGGATCAGGGGGAAATAGAAATAGGAGCTCTGGGGGATTTAGGGCAGGTTGTTCCATTCAGGTGGTGATGGGGCAGGGGTGTCATGGCGAGAGTCAGAGGGCAGGCCATCTTTGGGGAAGACACCCCCATGTTTGGTACCAGTGGCATGTTCCAGCTCTCTGCACCAAGACCTGGGCCCTGGACAGCAGACCCATGGATGCCCTGGCTTTCAGTTGCTGCTTCTTAATGCCAGGTCGGTTAACAACAAGCCCCCACCTTATACGTGATCTGATCATCGAGGAGGGGGAAGACCTGGCATGTATTATTGAGACCTGGCTTGGCCCTGAAGGGGGGGGTGCCCCTTTCAGAAATGTGCCCAGCTGGGTTTATGGTATGGCACCAGCTGAGACTCAAGGGCAGGGGAGGAGGGGTGGCTGTTTGTCATCTGGGAATCTCTAGTGGCTTTCAGGGGTGCTGCTCCACAAGTGGCTGGTTGTGAGACCCTGTTCCTAAAGTTGGGCTCCCGAGAACAGTTGGGATTATTGCTACTATACCAGCCTCCGTGCCGTGTAGCAACCTCCCTGCCTGAGCTGCTGGAGGCCATCTCAGGGTTGGTGGTGGAGTTTCCCAGACTCATGGTTCTGGGGGACTTTAACCTACTGTCCCTGGGGTGTGCTTCGGAGGCAGCTCAGGAGTTCATGGCTACCATGGTGGCCATGGGCCGGTCCCAGATTATTTGGGACCTGATTTGGGACAGTGGTCTCACACCAGACTTGTTTTTATTGTTGGAGCAGTGGCAATGTGATCTGAGTGGAGAACTACATCTTTCCCTTTTGTCATGGTCAGATCATGCCCTGGTGGCCTTGAGATTCTCTTATGCCACCCCACTCTGCAGGGAGGCAGGACCCATTCAATTGGTCCACCCCCAGCGGCTTATGGACCCAATGGGGTTTCAGAGGGAGCAGGGGGTTATACCCAAGGATCTGCTGCACGGTCCAGCGGAGGCCCTGGCTGCTGCCTGGAATAGGGAGGCAGCTGGGGCCTTGGACAGGATCGTGCCCATGCGACCTCTCTTGTCCCATTGAACCCGACACTCACTGTGGTTTACGGAGGAGTTGAGGGTTCTGAAAAGGATTAAGAGATGTCTAGAGCACCACTGGAGAAAGACAAGGACCAAACCTGACCGAACACAAGCTAGAGCTGCTATTAAGGCCTACCTTGTGGCAGTAAGAGTGGCAAAACATCAATATTTCTCTGCTCTTATTGCATCCACAGAATGCCATCTGATGGCCCTGTTTAAAATCACTCAATCCCTTCTGGGGAAGGTGGGTCCAGTGACTCACCTACTAGGCTGTGCAGAGGAGTTTTCTGGGTATCTGGAGGAGAAAATCACTTGGATCCGTTCCAAGTTGGATGCCAAGCTTGCAGCATGGCCTGTGGAGATGCCTGGGGAGCATACTGGTTATCTGGGAATGGTTTGACCCTGTTGGGCCCAAGGAAGTGGACAGGGTTCTCTGGACTGTAAATGCCACCGCTTGTCAATTAGATCCTTGTCCCTCCTGGCTGGTGAAGGCAGCTCGGGAGGTGACATGTTGGTGGGTCCAGGCGATGGTGAATTCATCCTTGGGGGTGGGAGTGTTTCTGGCTGCCTTTAAAGAGGCACTGGTATACCCCCTCCTCAAGAAACCGTAACTGGAACCCACCATGCTGGACAATTTTCATCCAGTCTCCCACCTCTCCTTCTTAGGGAAGGTGGTTGAGAAAGTGGTGACATTGCAGCTCCAGAGGATCCTGGATGAAACGGAGTATCTGGGCCCTTTTCAGTCAGGTTTCAGGCCCGAATACGGGATGGAAACAGCTTTGGTCACACTTTTGGATTACCTCTGGTGGGAGTGGGATAGGGTCAGTGCATCCATCTTTGCTGTTCTTGACCTCTCAGAGGCTTTCAATACCATCAACCATGGTATCCTTTTGGGTTGGCTCAGGGAGTTGGGGATGGGCAGTGCGATTTTGCGCTGGTTCACCTCTTTCCTCCAGGGCCGGTCCCAGTCAGTGTTGATAGGGAGCGAGAGATCTGGCCCATGGCCCTTCCTTTGTGGGGTGCCACAGGGTTCGGTACTCTCTCCACTCCTTTTTTAACATCTACATGAAACTGCTGGGTGAGTTCATCCATTGCCACGGGATGAGGTATCATCAATATGCTGATGATATCCAACTCCATCCCAGGTGACCCAAGTGATGATGTGACCATACTGTCTCGGTACGTGGAGGCTGTAGGGGTCTGGATGGGGAACAACAGGCTTCAGCTGAGCCCTGGTAAGATGGAGTGGCTGTGGACTGGGGACTTCTTGGCATCCAGGAATTTACCATCTTTGGTTCTGGATGGGGTTTCACTGCCCCAGACAGATCCGGTGCGGAACCTGGGGGTTCTCCTGGACTCACGGCTCCTGCTCAAAGAGCAGGTGGCAGCTGTGGCCAGTGGAGCCTTTGCTCAACTTCAGCTACATCCCTTCCTGGATCGGGAGGCCCTCCGGTTAGTCACTCACACCTTAGTCATCTCCCATTTAGACTATTACAATGCACTCTACATGGGACTTCCTTTGAAGAGCATCAGGAAACTACAGCTGGTTCAGAATGCAGCCATGTGAGCAGTCTTAGGAGCCCAAAGGATTCTAATAAATTCTATTAAATTCAGTATGGCAGATAAGAAAGAAGAGAGAGAGAGAGAGACTCTGTGTCTGTGTGTTTGTATGTATGTGTGTGTGTGTGTGTATATGTATGTGTATGTGTATGTGTATCAGAAGATCTGCCTAATGCAAAACACAGAAATCAAAGCCCTAAATGTATCTGTCAACCTCAGGGTTTAAATCTTAAGCCTTTTCTCTTCCTTTTTCGGGTCAACAGCCTTTCAGCCATTCTCTTCTCAGCCTTGGGATCAGATGACACCTGCTCTAGCTTTATGCAATGGTTCTGTCTGATTTGAGCAGCACTCATTCCTGCTTGACAGATTCAGGCTTTACATCCAACTAGCTTCTGCTAAAATTTGGAGAATCAGCATATTTCCCTACAGGTAATTAACCAAGTTACAAAGAAGTCTTTTGAGTGAGATTGTTGATTTTAGCTGCTCTTTAGGTTTTCAAAAAGTTTTAACTGTTTGATACTTCAATTGTGGTGGCATTTTAACACATGTAATGCCTAAAGATGAAAAAGTGAGCTATAAACTGAAATAAAATGATAAATTAATAGTGTATCCAAATGCCATCAGCTGATTCAATTATACAATTTTCTAAATTGATAAAAACTATTACTCATGTTTTAGAGGTAACAAAGATTCCAGTAACTTCTTTCTGTGCATAGTGGAATTAAATTAACATTCTTATCTCAGTTTTATTTTAGAAAAGTAAGAAATGTTACTTAATCCAGTCGTACTCTTTATGCCACATAATATTTAACTTTAGTTTTAAATGGAGAAAAGGCCACTGACTTAATACAAACTCTCTTCAGTGGTTCATCATATGTTCATGATATTTTAAACATCTTCACCACAATGTGTAGAGTTAAAATAGCTTTTTCATGTGTAACATGCATTCGGGTTTTCTGTATTTTATGGGTTTTCTGGCCTTTGTATCAATGCTATACTCTGGTATGATCTTTTCCTGCTTGCCACAGCATAAAGATACATTCTCATGGTGTTATCTATCATGCTGAGATAGCCTAAAGTCATCATGTGTATTTTCCTTTATCTCCTGACTCAAAAGCTCCCATGCAGACAATCTTGTGTGCTTCAGGGACAAGACAGAGACAGGGAAAGCATAAGAACATAAGCAGTGCTCTGCTGGATTGGACCAGGCTGTTCTCACAGTGCCAAATCAACTACACAAGGATAGTCTCCCAACAGATGTCCTTCAGAGGCAGTTACCCTGCCATCAAGGCTAATAGCCATTGATCCCCATGAGTTCCATGAATTGGTCCAATCTTTTTGAACCCAACCAAGTTGGTAGCCAGCGCTACATCTCGTGGTACTAAGTTCCAAAAGTGAATTAGGAGTTGTATTTAATTTTTTTTAATTTAAAAAAAATTAAATGTCCTTTTTTCTGCCCCAATTCTTCCAAGATTCAATTTCATAGGGTGACCTCTGATTCTAGTGTTTTGGGGAGGGGAAAATAGCTTTTTCTTGTCCACTTTATCCACACCATAATTTGTACACATAATTTTGTATAGTCATGTCCCCTCTTATTTGCCTCCTTTCGAAGCAAAAAGCGACAAATTTCTCAACCTTTCTTCATAGGGAAGCTCAGTCCCGCAACTAGGGTCTGTGTCACTCAGGGCAAACATGGATTCCGCCCCCCGCCATGGGTTGGTGAGGGAGGTGTTAGCAAGTTTTATTGTGGGAATTATTATAAGTGCCAGGAAACATTCAGTATACAAATACTATTTTGTCATTTTGGTGCCCCCCCAGCGCAGCACTTGGGGCACATGCCCTGCTTGCCCCCCCACCCCAGTTGCGGCCCTGGGGAAGCTGCTCCAGCCCCTTGATCAACTTATTTGCCCTCTTCTGAACTTTCTCTAGCTCCTTTTTGAAGTGTGGCAACCAGTACTTCACACAATATTCCAGATGGGTTGCACCTTGATATTTATTTATTTAATTAATTAATTTGTCCCCGGCCATCTCCTCCCATCGGCGGACTCTGGGCATTAATATAAGGGCATTATGATATTGACATCTATAAGCAATCTGCTCAACTACCTTTGATCCAACAAGTCTACCATGGAAATGTCGTTCATCAGGATGCTGTGCTCTAGGCCTCCACACTTGGCTACAAGAATGGATGGGCAGTTGGTCTTTTTCTCTTTACACTGAAATACTAAACTTCAATAGATTTTCATCCAGGAATATTGCTATGTGGTGTATAGGTATGTATATGTTGTGGTATGTATGTATATGCATGCATGTGTGCTGGAGAGATTGTAAAGTAGGGAAAGCACACAACATCCACATATGCACAAATGCGGAATGAGGGGATAGGAGAGAAAAGAGGCTCTTTGCCTGAGTGAAAATGATTCTTGGGGGAAATTTGGTACTGGAGAGAAAAAAGAAAGATCCAGAGGCACAGTAACATGAACAGTTCTCTGCTTCTAGGTTTTCAGCTTTGTATTTCAAATTAATCAGGCAGATTTTGGAGTGGGGGGAGAAGTTGACTTAGATGTAGTAATCTTATGTTCTGTAAAACAGTTTAATAGAAGCTGCCATCTAGAGGTTGTCTATAAAATCATTTCAGAGGACTGTCAGTCTCAAGGGAGAGGGAATGGTAGTTCCTTTTCCCACTGATAGGTGATGCTGGGAGGTAGGTGAAATAACAGCATGGAGTCCACCATTTGCTACTCTGAAAGGCAGCAACACTGCCCAGCCTCATTGCTGGGATGTGGCGTAGGGGCAGCACAATGTATAGTGGAATACTTTCCTTCTAACTCAAAAACTTGAGAAATGCACATGAACATGGATGAGAGGAAAGGCTCTTCTGGCCCCAGTAGATCATCTTAACCTGTCAAGGACAGAAGTGGGACTACTTGTCCCGGAATCCTTAGCAAACAGAAGCTAACACTGCTGGGACTGATGATCACAATTCCATTCCTCATGGGACATGACAGTATGCTGAGGATGGAGAGCTCCTGATTTATTGGAGGTAAATTTTGAACCCAGGAAGGCAGCAAGGCTCAGTTCCTGTTCACAAAGAATTCAAAGAGGGGCATTTTGTTTCATTTCCAACTTCTTCTTATGCTAGTCATAGAATAAACTATAAATAGTCAAGATACTTAAACCCCCCAAAAGCCAGACAGAAATAAACAAATCCACCCAACTTGTCGCGTCACGCGACCAGTCCTTCGCCCTTCGGTCTATGGGATTCCCTGGGGGGGAATGAGCCAACGATTCCCTCGCAAGGGTGAGGTCGAAAAAACAACGGTAGGCACAGGATTCTTTTGTGTGTGGTGAGTGACGCTACATCTCAGGAGGTTGCTGGTACTGCCTCCTGGGCCACGCCCCCACCTCCTTTTATTCAGCAGTTCTATCAGGGCGGGGGAGTGAGTACAAAGAGAATAGGGAAATACAAGTCATGCCCTGAGGCTACGTGAGAGACATGCAATCTAGCTGTGCAGTAATGGAGTCAGGTACGTCACAATTCCACCTTTTTTATTTAATTTTGTTCCTCCCCCAGAGGGTCTGAGTCGGGGAGCCAGGGACTCTTCAGTCCAAGGAGACCCATCCCAGCGTCCTCTCTCGGGGGGTAGTGTGACCGGGGGTCCTTTTCCATTTCCGATTCACTATCGGAGGACCATTCCAAGAGTGGTGTTTTCTCCATACCTACAGCAGTGACCAGGTGTTGAACAGCAAGCTTTGTCTCGGATACCTCTGAGTCCAATGTATGAAGTCTCTGCTTTAAGAAGCGGAGAACGCGACCCAGCACACAGGGGCCTATGGTGCATACGAGAATCAATAACAGGAGGGGCCCCAACAGAGCGGACAACAGTGTGGTTAGCCATGGAGAAATGCTAAACATATTTTGATACCATGACATGGATTGTTGGCGCTCCAATTCCCTTGTTTTTAAACGGGAATTGAGCTCTTTCATAGAGTCCAATACTACTCCTGAGTTGTCGGCATAAAAACAGCAGTCTTCCTTTAGAGCAACACACAGACCCCCTTGTTTGAGGAACAGAAGGTCGAGACCCCTACGATTTTGCAAAACCACTTCGGATAGAGAGGTAAGGGAATCTTGTAGCGCCACAATAGATTGTTCGATGGCGCGAAGGTCAGTGTCAATGATAACGCTAAGGTGACGCAGGTTCTGATCATTGACAACAAGGGCTGACACACCAGTGGCGGCTCCAGCCGCACCTAAGCCCAGTAGGACTGATAAAGTTACAGCAGTCACTACTTCGCGCTTAGCCTTGAGGGGATAATGAGGGGGCTCTAAAATGGAGAGAAGTTCGTCAGGGGAATAGATAGAAATCTTGGGGAGTAGGAGCACCTGAATACAAAAGGCGTTAGTTTGTAACAAGGTATCACCATATACACATGCGGTGAGGCCAGAAGAACATGCCCAAACAGAGTTGTTCCCAGGGATAAAGTATTGCCCTGTCAATCGGGCAGAGATATTACCAGAGGTAGTGTAGAGTACACCGTAGCCACCATGGCCGGTGTGACCGTTGATGTTCAAGCGATTTTTTGGAAGATAGAGGGCACAGTGATCATGAGAAGAATTAAGGCAATATTGAATATAGTTAGCAGGAACACGGCCAAGGCAGCAGCCCTGCCCTATTATAGAGGTGATAGTCAACGTGGTGTTTTGCCAGCGGCAGGAGGCGGCTGAGGTAGAGTTTCGGATAGGGTCAGGAGAACCGACTGCTTCATAGAATGGTGGGGAGGAAGACAAACAAAGCCAACATCGAGATGTGTTAGAAGCGGTGTGAACAAGGGAAAAGGAGGAGTTAAGAAGAGAGACAAGGGGGTTTTTTTGTTTGGTGAGGGGTTTAAGAAAGGTGGAGTGAATGTCGTCGGCATTGGGCCCAACAGGTGGGGACTGAGGGAGAGTGACCTGTCGTTGAATGTAGAACATGTTGCCATAATGAAACCCGGGCCATCTGGCATACATACGACCTCCCCATTTTACACCTGAGTCCCAGGCATTCCCCTGAGCTTTTCCTGCAGCAGTGAATTGTACAATAACCGGATTACATCTATTCCAACCCCCCTGTCCTGCCGCATTCTTTTTGGTTGCGGTGCACCTAATGTCCTTTCTCAACCGAGTGAGGGTGATGTAATCAGTCTTATATGGAGGGGTCCAGTAGATGTAGCCAGTGGAAACGCAGGACCAAGATTTGCAAAAGTAATCTGCTATGCCTCCGCAGTCGTGCACGTGATCAGGGCTGGTGTCATGTCCTGGGCACACATACAGGGGATACCTTTTAACGGTGGAGTGGCTGGGCTCTGGGAAGCCGTCCAGCCTCCTGTAGGCTGTCACTCCTAAAAGCATTTCTGAAAAGTCAAAATACAGGTTAGGGAAACAAGATATAATTGGGCTATAACAAAAGGAGGTATTCAGGATCTGTCCCAAGGCATCGCGGATTGTCCAGGTGATATTGTAAGGGCGATGCGATCCCTGGGCGTCAAATGCCAGTAGGCGTCGTCCCTGCCAACGGGCGGGCTCAGGAAGGGAGAGTAAAAATAAGGTGAGCGTAAGGCGAGATGAGGTGGCGAACCCCTTAATTAATTTTGTTATTTCACAGTGATATTGTCCTAGATCGGTCAACTGTACGTTGGTGATAGCAAGGGTAGTTTGGCGAAAGTGATAAGTGATGGAGTAGGAATCGCCATCTTGGAGAAGGGTGTTGTTGCGGAACCAGCGCCAGAAGGTGCCTTTTCTTTTGATGGGAGAGCGTTGAAGACATTCCATGGCGTTGGATGCTGAGCTGCGGCCAATGGTGGCAGGGTAGCGTAAACGATGGGTTCGAATGAGAGAGGTTGTTTTAGGGTTCGTTGTGAGGGGAGCAGAGATGGAAGAGAGATAACAGAGAAGGAGGGTCAAGAAGGTGCTTGTCAGGAGACTGCCCATGATATGGCCGGATGCAGCGAGCAGGAACCCAGAGCACTCGATCAGGTAGTTGCACAGCAGCGTAGCCTTTTCCCCAGGTGACGAGTTGCGCAGGGCCTTTCCACTCAGGGCTGGGCAGTTGCCTAAAATAAACAAGGGGACGGGAAGAGGGAACTACTGGCTTGGAAAAGTGTCGAGATGCAGCCGTAGCAGGGGGGGTACCGGTAAGATTAAGGAAATTCAAGGTAAACAAGGTGAGATTAAGGATATTTTGTAACATCGGGAGGCTTGGGGGGCCTAAGGCCTTTTTCCCCGTTTGCCGATCAAGGGCATTCTTTAGGGTCTGGTTAGCCCTTTCCACAATAGCCTGACCTTGGCTGTTGAATGGTATACCGAATCTGTGAGTAATGGACCACTTACGGCAAAACTCAGCAAAGGGAGTGCTGACGTAAGCGGGGCCATTGTCAGTTTTCAAAGTTTTGGGACATCCCGATGTGACGAAAGTGCGAATACAATGATTGATTACGTTTTTCGTGGCTTCTCCTCTTTGCAAAGTTGCCAGGATGAATCCCGAATAGGTATCCACAGATACATGGATATACTTCCAAGGTGCAAAAGAGGGATAATGAGTGACATCCATCTGCCATGTGTCACAAGCATGGACACCCCTGGGATTAACTCCCTCAGGGATGCACTTTGCCTGCAAACTGCAGGTTGGACATTGTTGAAGAATGGCGGTAGCTTCTTGATATGTAATGCCAAATTGGCGCACCAAGGCTTTTTTATTTTGATGGAAATAAGCATGGCTGTCCCCTGCTGAAAGCGGCGGAGGAAGAGGGGAAGAGGCCATAATTTTGCAAGCCTCATCTGCCATGTGGTTGCCTTCGGACAGGAAACCGGGTAGCTGTTGGTGGCTTCTAATATGCGCTACAAACAAAGGGGATGTTCTGTCCTTCAGGAGAGTTTGAAGCTGCAAAAAAAGCGTCATGAGAGAGGGGGGGGTAACAGGGGAAATATATGCATCAAACATGGCCACAGCCATTTGAGTGACATACATACTATCTAATATAACATTCAAAGGCTGTTCTGGGAAAAGAGACAAGGCTAGCAAAAAGGCGGCTAACTCAGCCTGTTGGGCAGATGCTTGTGGGCCTGTTAGGCGTTTATGCCATTTGCAATTATTTTGCCATGTACAAGCCCCTATGGTTTTGGAGCCGTCTGTAAAAACAGTGAGGGCTTCCTTGAGTGGCTGCTGAACGAACGGCGAGGTTAGTGTGAAGGGTACTGTTCGCAGCAGTTGCAATCGAGGATCAGGGGGAAGATGGCATGACACCTGGCCACACCAGTCCTCCAAGGCATCCTGCAGTGCAGTGGAGTTTTGTAGGAGGGGTTCCCATTGAGTAACCTTAAGGGGAATGTACAGGGTGGAAACATCCAGTCCCATTAGGGCTCTAATCCTCTTCCGGCCTTTCTCAACAAGAGAGGCCATTTGTGCTGCTCTGGTGATGATGGATGTCTTAGGTGTGTGTGGCAAGTGTAGCCATTCTAAAATATGTAGATGTTTGTTATCAGACGTTTGGACGATGATGGCAGTTAATAATTGATGTGTTGAAAGAATGGCAAGAGAGGGTGGTTTGTCAGTGAGCGCACGGTCCACCCATTGGGTCGTAAGGACGGCATTGACCTGTTGTAGGGCATGCAATTGTTGTTCTGTAAGGTATACCTTGTCAGCTGGGTTTGTCAAACCCACTAACGCTTGGAATAAAGGTGATAACATGGGTGTAGTTAAAGCAAGGTATGCGCGGGCCCAGTTAATGACCCCCAGACATTGTTGTAATTGGACCAAGGTGGTCGGCTGGGGAAGCGTGAGCATAGGTAGAAGTGGGGCAGCTGTGGAGGCTAAAACTTTGTGGCCTAGATATTGCATTGGATAACGAGACTGGACCTTTTCTGGTGCAACGTGCAACCCTGCCGTTGCTAGGGTGGCTAAAAGAATAGGAAAAGTTTTTTGAACTGTCCCTTTCGGGCCCTCAGCAGCGACTAAAATGTCATCCATATAATGATACACAAGAAAATGCGGAAATTGGGATCTATAGGGTTGCAATGCTTTATCGACAAAAAATTGGCACATTGTGGGTGAGTTCAACATGCCTTGTGGGAGGACCTTCCACTGGTACCGAGCAGTAGGCTTTGAATTGTTAAGTTCCGGTACCGTAAATGCGAAAATAATTCTGTCCTTTTGTGCCAAAGGTATGGAAAAAAAACAATCCTTGAGGTCTATTACAATAAGGTCGTGTCCTTCCGGAATCAAGTTGGGGTTGGGAAGTCCACACTGCAAAGGTCCCATGGGCTGAAGGATGGTGTTGATAGCCCTAAGATCCTGTAGGAGGCGCCATTTGCCAGACTTCTTTTTGATGACAAATACCGGAGTATTGTATGGGCTGGTGGAGGTTTCGATATGGCCTTCAATTAACTGCTGTTGGACCAAGATATGTAAGGCGTCCAGTTTCTCTTTGGTGAGTGGCCATTGATCAACCCATACCGGCACAGAGGTTTTGAGAGAGAGAGAGAGAGACCCTGAAGGGTCCTGTAAAGCCATTAGGGAAGTTGAATAAAAGCGTGGAACTGTGAAAGCAAGTCACGGCCCCATAGGTTACAGTGCAAAGGCAAGATATAAGGCTTTAGATACGCTGTAATATGAGAATGAGCAGTCACAGCAGAAAGCCAATGAGAGCTGACCTTAGCGGCCTGTGCTCCGCCTACTCCTTGCACCGAGGAGGCTTCAGCGATAGGCCAGGAGGAGGGCCATTCAGCGGAACGAATGACAGAGACGTCGGCGCCGGTGTCAATCAAGCCTTCGAAAGAGCGACCATTTAGTGTGACAAGGAGGGTGGGTTTAGAGGTTTGGACTGGTTGCTGCAAGGCAAACAATGATGGCATATCAGGAGAAGGGAGAAGTATGAGCGTGGCGACAATTGTTCCTTTATTTAAGGAAAAGCACCTATCTCCCACTCCTGCCAGAGCAATTTGTGTCAAATCTGATGAATCATACAAATAGGGAGCAGCAACCATTCCCTCAAGCGTAAGCGAGGAGTTGGGAATAAGCAAAGCAGGGGTAAGAGGAGGGAGGGGTTTATGCAGCGTGACAACAAGAGGAAGGGAAAGGACAGCCCCCGGATCGTCATACAAAAGATCCTCTGCCAACTCCACAGGGAAGCTGGTGATGGGTAATTCAGCCTTTGGGGCGGGGTTAGCTGACAACCCCCGATCTAGTTTTCCGAAGGCTGGTGAGGGGAGGAGTTATTGCGACATTGCGAGGCCCAATGATAGCCTTTGCGGCACCTGGGACAAGGAGTTTTAGGTTTGGAGGGGGGGGGCGGCCCCCTTTGAGTGGAAGGGGGCGCCCCACCTCCCCCGGGTGCACGGCATTGATTCTTAAAGTGGCCCGGCTTCCCACAATTGAAGCAATTTCCATGACGAGTGATTGCGAGGGCTTCCGGGGAATGGAGCTGAGGGGAGGGGTTAGTAGAAGGCAGCGAGGTGGTAATGGCGGCAGCGAGAGCGCTCACTTTGTGAGAGGTGGTACCAACGATTCTGCAGAGTTGCAGGAAGTCTGCAAGCTTTACACCCGGTTGATTGACTGCGGGTTGCAGAATGGTCTGGCAGTCATGATTAGCGTTAGAGAAAGCAAGTTTCATTAGCAGCTCATGTTTAGCCGTGGCATTATCAATTTGTCGGTCTAAAGCAATCTGAAGGCGACTTATGAAGGAAGCATATGGTTCATTTGGTTCTTGCATTATTTTCAAAAACGTTTGGGTGGATTGAGAGTCGGAATCATCCACTCTTTTGAGAGCATTCATGGCGCACATGTGAATAATAGCAAAACAACGACGGGGGGAGTTCTGTTGCTGGACTAAGGTTGCGAATTGTCCCTTTCCTAATAATTGATTTGCGGTCACCCCTGCGGGAAGACCTCTTCTAATTTCTACTTCCACCCCTTTGTCGTATTCAGATTGCCACACAACGTATTGCGCCGGGGTCATAAGCATAGAAAAAAGCATTTTCCAATCATACAATAACATAACAGTGTTAGCAGTAACTAAAGAGTCTAAAACTCCCCTAGTAAAAGGAGAGTGCAAGCCGTAGGTGGTTACAGCATCTTTGATTTGTTTCAAAACCTTAAGTTCAATATTGTTATACAAATTTCCTCCCGCCGCCCCTAGGCCGATGGTCATGGGAAAGGCAGAGGGACTCTCCATTTCCAATGAGAGGGGGGAGGAGAGGAGTTCAGTGATGGCGCCTCCTAGGGGGTGGTGTTGAGGGGATCCGGGGGTTGGAGCTGAAGGGGGAGGAGGAACGGCTGGGTATGGAGGGGGTGGTGGTGAGGCAGCATCGAGATGGGCGGCAAGAGGGGGTGGGGTTTTTGGGCCGGGAGGAGAAGGGCAAGTTTCCGGGGAAGACGGGGGAGGGTAAAGAGTGTTGATGGCCGCCATAACAGCCTTCCAGGCAGTCAGAATAGGCACGGGTGCTCGTGGGGTATCATGAAAATATTTTCCTATCCTTTCCCAAGTGGATGCTTTGAGCGACCCCTCTGAAGGATAGACAGGGCAGTGTCTGTCCATGTACAGTAGGAGTTGAGTCACCGATTTTTTTGAAATGGGAAAGATGGTCGTACCGTTAGCCTTTTGACAAGAGTTAGCCTTCTTCACTAAATCATAAAGTTCGTCCCTATGAACTGACGAAACTTTGGAGAGTGGGGAGCCCATTACTTACGATTGCAGAGCCTTTTCCAGGTGCGTAGTAACGAGAGTGAAGGCAGTGCACCTCTAGACAGAGATCACACCGTGAGACCGAAGGGATCCCGGACGAGCCCCCAGTTGTCGCGTCACGCGACCAGTCCTTCGCCCTTCGGTCTATGGGATTCCCTGGGGGGGAATGAGCCAACGATTCCCTCGCAAGGGTGAGGTCGAAAAAACAACGGTAGGCACAGGATTCTTTTGTGTGTGGTGAGTGACGCTACATCTCAGGAGGTTGCTGGTACTGCCTCCTGGGCCACGCCCCCACCTCCTTTTATTCAGCAGTTCTATCAGGGCGGGGGAGTGAGTACAAAGAGAATAGGGAAATACAAGTCATGCCCTGAGGCTACGTGAGAGACATGCAATCTAGCTGTGCAGTAATGGAGTCAGGTACGTCACACCAACTTAGTATGATTACGATTATTATTCCAATACACTTGAAATTATTCCATTATTGAATGTAGACTTCCAGCTCCTCTATATATACTTTTGTGAACTGGTCCATGGTCGAAAAGCTAAACGTTCAAATAGCCACTCATGGATTGAGGCTCAGAATTCATTCTTCAAATATTTTGCCCACATTGATCTGGCCACAGATCTGTTACTTGGGATCAATAATTTCTTTGCCTAAGAGAGAGCAATATCAAGGACATTAAAATATAAAAGTAAAAAAAGGATAAACCCAAATCAGGTTCCCCTTTTTGTAACATCATGCTTCAGGCTTGCTCTCAAGAAATTTGAGCAACATGACCATATGACCATCAGCTGATGTTTTACATTTTCAGCATTTCGCATTTTTGCTTGCCAGAATATGCTAGGCCTTGCTTATGCTAAATGTGAACAAAAGAGCAGCCTACAATGTATTTGTCTAACAGAAAATCTTAAGCAGGCTGATGTTATAAGGTCAATTATATTTGACTGTTTACTCTTTCTTAATGACATTACCATGCCTCTTGTCCATAAAGGTTTATAAATTATGGGGTGTTTACATCTGAGTGTTCTTAGCATCCCGATTTGCAAAATTTCCTATTACTGTGTCTTGCTCATTAACCATTTGTTCAGATGAATCCTAACTGCAGTCCAGTAATATTTTTCTTCTTAAGTGGCTGATAAATGTTTTTTATCAAACACAGGAGAGACTTTAAAAGGAGCACATAGTAGAAGCAGCACCCACAAAGTACTGGAACATCTTTGAAGTTATTCCTGAACTTGCTTAGTCTTTGTGACTTAACTGACCAGATTAACCAGGTCTGGTTTTGAACTCGTCTCCACTTTATCTTACCCATGTAGCTAGCACCTAGAAAACTAAAGGTGTGAGGACTCCACAACTTTATTTCTCTTTTAAAAATTTATTTGCAGAAGTTAAAGGCCAAAATCCTCCAGGTAGCTTGTGATCTTCCCCCACCCCACCCCCCAAACTCAAAAAACTTTAGAGGAAGAAGAGGAGAAATATTTATACTTGAGCCTTAAATATAAAAAGGAGAGAAAGCAACAGAAAGGCTCAAACAGAAGGAAAAGCTACCATGAGTGCAAGTAAAGGTATCAGGAAGGTCAAAAGACCTTTGCTTGGCACTGAACAAGAACAAAGCACAACGGGTGGCAGGCGGACCTGCTGGGAAAAGGCATTTTGTATCCAGGATGCACCACTACAAAGATTCTCTCACCACCCAATGTCAGCTTGCTGCTGATGACAATGTAAGGAAACAGGAGCAATCGCTCTTCCCCGTGCCCCTTAAATTCCGTGCTGTATAAGGAAAGGAACAACATATGGACAGGAGATTTTGATTGTATGGTTGTGGCTGCCATCTTAACTTTTTTGAGCCCCTCCCTGCAGACACCCCCACCTGCTTAGCTTTGGAGCTCTGATAAGCTTGCCCCAGTTCTGCCACCTGCTGTGGCACGCAGGGTTGCATTTATCTCCAAACGTGAATATATACCTATAGATCAGAATTGCCAAATGGCAAGCAAATGTATGCCCACGTTTGTTTTCTTTGCCCGTCTTTGGACATTTTTCTCTGCAATTTAGAATTTTCTCTAACCATATTGTATCGCTGCCTTCTCCTGACACTTTAGATCAGTGTTACTCAACCTCAGCAACTTTAACGTGTGTGGACTTCACCTCCCAGAATTCCCCAGCCAGCCAGATTAGAATGGCTGTGACCTGATGCAAGGCTTTGTTCTCTGAGGGTGGTGCAAAGTGCATTCGTGCTGCCTTCAGTACAGAACAGACTTCCTTTTTGTCCCATGTAGGTCACATCCTGGATTGCTTCAAATATAAATAAGAACTACATCATCTTTACCGCAAACTACCTTCTAAAATGCAAGATTCAATAAAAAAAATCAGTCTGCCTCCAGATTTATTGTTTTAGCCATTATTGGGGGAAAAGAGAGTCTTCCTTTCAGGTCAATGCAATATAGTGTTCTGAAATCTTCACACACCTCCTGCCCTGCAGTATTGCCCTGATAGCAAAGTGATCAACTCTCTTTAAACAAAATCTTAGCCTCGGTATGTTGTCTAAACCTGGATGAATGGAACTGGTAACCAAGGCTTATCATAAGCCACAAATTCAAGTTTTCATGAACTTCAAGTGACAGATTCTCCAGATTTGGATAACATGGTAAACCTATGATTCTGGTTCAAGAATTATATTAGGGGGTGGGGGGCAGAGCAGGAAAACACAATGCACATGTGGAGTTGGTAACTGGATTTTTTAATTTAGTGTGTTATACAAAAGCAGTCCAAGTGTGTGCACAGGAACTGATTCTCCCTCACTTGAAGAACCCCTCCACTCCTCAGCCTCTTCCTATGAACTACCTTTCATTTATTTCTACTAAAAGACACAAGCTCAAAGATAATTTTTCTCTTCAGGAAACTTCTCACAACCCAGAATTCTTTTCTTGTATTCCTAAAACCACAAAAGGACCAGAGAAGTTGTTGCCATCCTTTATAGAGTTGGGGCTTTTGATGTGCGCTGCCACTTAAGGCCTGATTGAGCTGAACTCCAGTGTCTTCCCATCCTGCCCAGGGCGTCGGTCATCCCTATTCTCATTCCTGGCAGAACTGAAAGAAGTGAAAGGAAGAAAGCAACTCACCACTTTCAGTTTCACTCCATTAATCCAGGCTTTCCTGGGATTTGCTGCAGAGATTTGACCTTGAGTTTGTGGGATTTCTAGCACAGGCAAAGAGGGTGAGCTTGGAGCACTTATCACACTGCAGTCACCACATTGCATCCACACACCACCAGTAACCCACCGCTGCTGTGGCAACTCCTATGCTTGATCTTCCACTTTTCCTTAGCAATTACTGCAGAAGCATTCCTGCTTCACTGGGGATTTGTGGGCCTTGCGGCAAACCCTGCTATGTATCTCATGATGTATTAAGAGAGATCAAAAGGAATCAGGGGAAGTCTCCTCATTATGCATTGTTGTTGCTGTTTTCATCCTCATCCTCATCCTTATCCACTTTTTGCTGGATCAGAATCTTCAAATTATTACTATATGCTGATAGTGAATGTTTCTGCATGACAGTAGAATCAAATTTCTCAGTCTGCCAAAACCTGACTGGCAATTTATCTTCATTTTCTAGGATGGAACCACACAGGCTTGAAGCCTTACTCTCTTCTTTTTTTTCATCCCAATATGCTAAGTTAAACGTTGCCTTTTCAACACACATACTGAAAACGAGGAGGTCTAATGGATGTTACTAACACGCTGGGCTAGAACACGTTGTATGAGCCAAGGCTGCTGCTGCTGCAGTTGTTGCTGTTACTATTACTACGTACTTACATCAAGTGTATGAGCGGCTTTCTGTCTCAAGTGCCAAAATGTATGCTGTAGTCCTTAAGGACCTTGGGCTAATCATTGTCCGTGTTCATACAACATGCTTACCCATCCTTAAATTAGTCATAGTTTATTCATCTAACCCAGTTTTCTGCATTTGCACAACATACTGAATCATAATCTGACTAGGCTGGGTTTGCACCATGCTCTATGCTAAAACCTGGCTGGCTCATTTGTCCTTGTGTTGTAAGAACATAGCTGCAGTGGGTTTTTGAAGTGGAAAAACATTTCATATTTCAACTGTCCACTTGATATAATCTTACTGTAGGCTGTAGGTTAGAACAGATCTGTACCCAAGGAGCAGCCTAGCTCCAGTCAGACTTTTCCTTTTTTTTTTTTGTAATAACTTTATTAGAACTTTAAACAAGAGAGATAAAAACTATACCTATAACTGTTGTAAAAGAAAATCGGAAGTCATTTCTTTATATTTCTTTTTTCATTTTTTTCCCTGCACTTTTGGCTCCCTCCCTCCCTCCCTCTGTTGCTTTATCTTCAATATTAGTTTTTGTTAGTTTTTATCTCTCTTGTTTAAAAAAATCTAATAACGTTATTGCAATCAGCCTTTTCCCACCTTGAAGTCCCACCAGACATTTTGCATATGCCTCCTGTTCGAATCAGCCGGCATGGCCATAGATGAAATATGATGGAAGTTGTAACTTAAAGCATTTAAAGGATCCCTGCTTAGGAAAGGCCGGTCTACATCATTAAAAAAAAGAAGTAAAAAAGAGTTACATTTTACCAAAAATAGCAGAAATATCATAGGGTTCAAGCTCACCAGATCCCAGGGTGTATTCACCTAGACTGGATCTATTCCAGTGGTTGGCATAGAACTCTGCAATGCACCCAGCTCAAGTGGGAAATCCTGTTAAGAAAATAAGGATAGGGATGCGAAGAGGAATCTGATACGGTGCCAGTCTCCATACACCATCTATGTATAGTTTGTGGAATGGATCTACATGCCAAATGGCATATATCCAGGGCTGGAGAGAGTTCACAAGACAAAACACTTGTAGCTGCACCCCTTACAAATTCAAAGATTTGGGGAAGGACAAGGAAATGGTCGAGGCAGCATTTAAAAAAAATACCTAGCTTCTAAATCAATCTAATGAGGCATGCCTGGAATGCTAAGAGAAAGCCAAAAGCTTCATTTTGTGCCGACTTGATTCTTATCTTTCATTCTTTCTCTAGATAAGGCTCTTTTTTAAACTGAGAGGGAATTTGTCACAGTCCATTGACCATATCATAATGGACTGAGGGTGAGACCTAATGCACAGTTAATTGGGGGTATGGCTTTTCAAAAGGCAGCCATGGAAATAATTCAGCATGAAATGTTGCCAGGGGTAAAAATTTCCCCCAAGCACTTCCCCACTTTCTGTCCCCACTGCTTATCCGTGTGCAAAAATAGATCCTTAACTGAAGATCCTGAAACTATTATATTTCAACTTTGCATATACTTTTCACAGTCATGTCTCTATTTTTATGTTACTCCCATAGGGAAGAAATTTATTTAGTGGTTAAAATTACTCAGCGGGCACTGGAATCCCCTCCTGGTTGTGTTTACAATTGCTTACTTTTCAATTGGTCTCTGTAGTTGTGCCTTTACAGGTATTGCTCACTTACCAACCGTTCATTCAGCAACCGTTCAAAGTTATGATGGTGCTGAAAAAATAACTTTATGGCCCATTTATGACCATTTACAACATTCATAGTGTCCTCAGTCACAAGATTGCCATTACAGTCAGTATGTGTTGTCCTGTGTCTGACCCTGTTTTTTTTTTTTTTTCCCCCCCTTGCAGAGCAGAAAGATTGGAGAGAAAGGGATTGCAAGAGATTAAGCTGTTTGCTTTTCTACACATTGAGAGTAATACAATCACGCTGGCAACCCAGGGCTGGGAACCACGGCATGCTATGCAAATGGCTTACAGTATTCTCTTGAAATCTCTTCCTTTCCAATCTCTCCACTCTGTGGGGGTCAGGGGGGAGAAAAAAACCATGTGATTTCTGCAGGCGATCTCTCCTTCACCTGACCCTTTCCCATTGCTGACATGATTGCATTGCTCTCAATGTGTAGAAGAGCAAACAACTTACTCTCTTGAAATCCCTCTCCAATCTCTCTGCTCTGCAAGGGGCAGAGAAAGGGTCAGGTTGGCTGGGGAATTCTGGGAGTTGAAGTCCACATATCTTAAAGTTGCTAAGGTTGAGAAACACTGACATAGACAAATGTTCACCATCTCAACTTGGTTTTAGTACTAATTGGAAACATTTCCAAAATTATTCCAGGGTTCTCGATTCTGCTCATCTATTTTATCTGTTTTCTCCATAATTGTATTTCCTGAAAAATTCCAAGCAAAATCATTGTTTTTCTAATCCATTTATAGACAAACAGATTATAAGAAAAGCATGTTCTGATCTATTCCTTCTGAGTGATGAGGAGAAACTACAAAAGCAGTGTCACTGAAGCTGAAAGAACAAGGAAGACGTAGAACATGATGTGAGTGGAATGTCAACTACAATAAAGTCCAACATGACATAAATAGAAGTGCTCATGATGATTTCACGATGATTGGAAACTGGTATGGCAGCCTTTTCAGAAAAGGAGTATGGATGACCACCAAATTGAAGAGCTCAGGCTTAAAGATAGTTTAAGTGAAATAGGGAAAGGTGGAAACTTACAACTTAGAGAAAATGATGAAAAACACAATTATGTTTAGGAACAAGAAGTGCAAAAAAGAATTTAAAAACATACTTGTGAATGTGGTAGAAAACTCACTCAAGAAACACCAACCAGAAGGATTGAAACAATTGTTTTATTTTCTGAAGCCAGCAGGGTACAATGAGTCACTGATCTCTTGTATCCAGAAGAGCCAAGGGCAACAGCAACAAGTTTACATAGATCTTATATAGAATGTTGATGAAAGACAGTTTGAACATGCATGGACATTAACAGAAGACCCAATAAAGGGAATTTGCTTTACAACTGATAAGGAAGCAAGACAACTATGACGAGAAAGTCAGGCATCCTTCATGGTGTGAAAACATTACAGACACATTTCCTGAAAGGCAATAGAGTAGTCTTGATATACAAGTTGCACTAAAGCTCTAACTGTTGTTTTAACAAGTTGACCCTGTACTTTACTGCTAAAGGAGAGAGATAAGGAAGTGCAACATTCTTGAATCAATTGTTTCGTCTCAAGGTGTGAACTCTATAATCAGTTAGTTACTAACATGCTTGAACTGGCACAGTAAGGAAAATCCTGAATTTCTTAGAGGCACTCACTACATGGGAGATACACAAAAACACATACAGTATATAAGATAACCTAATTTATATATATAAGTAAGCATATGATTACATAATTAATTCAACCTGAGTTCACATTGCTACTCTTTACACTGAGCTTTCTTCAAAGGAGGAGCAACTGGAACACTAACCCAGAAGAAAGCCATGGGACAGAAAAATGATGAGAAGTTAGAATGAGCAAAACAGTAGCATATGGAGTGCGGGTAGGCAAGAGGTGAAGAAAGGTGGAAGGGTGATCTTCAAAGTGTCTAAGAAGTGTTATTGGGTTTTGGATCTTGGGTCATTTACTACTGTACTCAGTGATCTAGTCTTGCATTTATTTTGGCCCAGGTAAATGTGCTGGTGGTATTAACCTATTAGAGTAATACTACTCCTACCCAAGCCCTGAATTTGTCCTAAGAAACTTGCCTACTGATGATGAGTTAATATATAGGAAAAGGATTTTTTTTCCAGCAGTCCAGTCTTAATTATGGAATATTGTCCCTAGAGAGGCCTGCTTAGTAACTCCCTGGTTATCCTTTCAAATGCCTTTTTATTCTTTCAGGCCTTTTAATTTCTTTGTATTTCAGTTCTGTTGCTGGTTTTTTAAATAGGTTTTATGTCTTGTCTGAAGTATTTTTAGATTTTCTAAAATCTTAGAGTTAATAGTCTCTGCTGCTTTTAATTACTGTTCTAAATTATTAATTTTTTTGTTATGTTCCTTTGATTAAAATTATGGATGTTATTTGTGATTTTATTGTAGGTTGCCCTGAGAGCTATAGGGAGGGAGGGAGGAACATGAAAATTACTATGGCTTCTCATACATCTTTCTAAAAATGATAGCAAAATCTTAGGCTATAAAAGGATGTGTTAAAAATTAGACAAAGAGAATAAGGACACAGCAAATGTTGTCAGCTGGGTGGGGAGAAAAAGAAAGAAACATTTCAGAGATCTCTTTGTGTTTTTTCTTTGCATGAATACAAAATTTAGGATAATGATTACTTGCTTTTGCTCTTTTAGTTTCAATAACCCCACTGGTATCTTACTTTGTTAGGTATTCTGTACACTTAAGGTGTGGAGTCTTAGAAGCTAGAGAATAAGTACGTAATAACAGGCAGAAAAGGTAATTGTAGCTTCATATTTCATGAAACTGTATATGAATTGAAATTAATGTGCTTGCCAAGACAGATAATACAGATATTATTTTTATATGGAATGTGCATGATAACATTATTGGTGACTACCTGCAATTTCTGGAAGCTTTTACAGTTTCTTTTCTGGGAAATCTTGAAAAACTTACTTCAGAAATTCTTTAAGATTAACTCAAACGTTTCCAGCAGCCCTAAATAATTTGGATAAGAAAAGGAAAATGGTATTTCATCTAGCAGTACTTATATTAATCACAATTCTTTCAACAGTTTCTGAGTGTGATACTTTTCATGTTCTAACCTGAATTAATATGTACACTGAACCAAAAGTAATATTTATAAAGCAGGCTAAAAAATTATGATTGCCTGTCTATATTCGTTGCTTCACATGACATTGATCAAACTGTGGTTATAGAATATTTACAAATATTCTGACTGCTGACGTGGAAATAAAGTAGTACAATACAATTAGGAATAATGGGTGTATATTTCAGGGGAATTGGGGATTTGGAAGAATTATTTAACGCAGAGATGTTAAGGGGTACCAAAGAGGCAGAAATGAAGTGGGACCCACATTTACTTGTGCCAGGAAGGAATGTGTACCGTTGGTAGGAAATGTGAAATCATTTATTGATTTAAAATAATGACAGTGGAGCTTTCAGAATCTCTGCTGCTTCTCATAATGGGGTTTTGGGATTAAGGATCTCTCTGCCTTCATCCACATAAAGTCTACAGCTGTCATTATACTGGGAGAAGGAGGCCAGGAACAGTGGCTATTCAGCTACCTTGTTACAGCATACAACTGGCAGAGATACAAGTGGGTAGAAGCAATAATTTCAGGTTCCTGATTTTTCCCTTGTAGCTTCTAGTGCTTTGGCTGTTATGTTGGTGATGGAAAAATGGAGAAATAATTGTTTACAGCTCTGTGCCAAGTTTGAAATTGCTGTATATGAAAGATGTAGTCTGAACCCGTGGGCCATAAGTCAGTTCTGAGTCTCCAAGGAGACAGAAGTTTTTCCCTCCCTCAGTTGTGTGATCCTCTTACATTAAAGGGGACTGACGGACTGAAAGCAGCACTTTCTCCATGTTCTCCCACTCCATGAGTGGTCCTGACTCCAGAAGAGAAAGAAGAATTCTCTCTAAACTTTCTTCCCATCACCTGCTCTTCACTTCTCTCTGCATATCGTATGATGACTTGAGCATATCACAAGGAAAATTATAAAGTGCTAATAAGGTTCTTATAATTGCTCAGTAGAAATTTTGTAGTAGCTTCTTCAAATATCTCAGACAGTCAATGACAAAATTTGAATTCTTGAGAAGAATCAGTATCTTTTGCTATTTGTAAAAGGTTCGGTCAGCCTATATCCTGGGAAGCAGGAATTAAATACTGTGCAAAAGGATTTCTCCTCAGTTCTTATGTCTAACTACAGGCAAGGACTGAAGGCCAGAAATTTGTTGTTTATGGATTAATTGTTGCAGTTGGGCTTCTGCCTGTGAAAAAAGGAAATGCATCTGCTACATAATGTGTGATCTATTTACCTCCTGTTCATTCATAAAATCAAGTTACAATATAATGCTTCTTTCTTGGTATGGATATTTTTATATTTGATTCTTTAAGATCTCCAAAACATTGGCTCTGAACTAGTAACAGGACCAGGAGCAATAAAGCCGGTTTACTAGTGCAAAGCTTTGCATAAAAACATTTCCCTCCAAATATTAGCTGCACACTGAAAGCAGAAACCACTTGCACATGATATGCAGTTTTGCAGTATCTGTCCAAAATCTATTTTTATTACATTTACATGCCAAAATAGAAGAAAAATGTTCAAATATAGAAGACAATGTTTCTAATACCTTTTAAAGAAGATGTTTAAAAGATATCAGCCATAGTTCCCACTATCCTAAATTATCATATTGGCTGAAGGTTGATTCACGTTCCAAAAGGTAGAAATCCTTACCCCTGTTCTACTTGTGACCTTTTCAAGAAAAATGATTAAATTCAATTAAATTCAATTAAATCATTAAATAATACAGACAATGCTTTATAGTGGGTTCTTTTAGATGTTCTCTCTCTTGAATGGTAAACTTAAAAATCATTCAAAGAACATGCCAACGACTGTGGCAGGATAGTAAGAGAAAACTATAGGTAGTCCTCGCTTAGCAACCACAATCAGGACCAGAAACTCGGTCGCTAAGCAGAAAATCACATGACCACAATGGACTTACAACCTTATTTCCCCTTCAATCATTAAATAAAGCAGCATGATCACTAAGCAAAACATCACATGACTGCAACTTAACAATTTTACTGCCATCTCCTCCATTGACTCTGCTTGTCACAAGCTGGTTGCAAAGTGTGCAAATGGCAATCAAGTGACTGTGGGACGCTGCAACAGCTGTAAATGCAAGGCTTGGTTGCAAAATTGGTTTTTTTTCACTTTTGTAACTTTAAATGGTTGCTGCATGAGGCAATCGGTAAGTGCAGGGCTGCAACTAGTGGGGGGGCAAGCAGGGCATGTGCCCCAGGCACTGCGCTGGGGGGCGCGGAATCCATGTTTGCCCTGGATGACACAGACCCTAGTTGTGGGCCTGGGTAAGTGAGGTTTACCTGTATTGGGGAAAAAAGCAAAACTTTCAATAGTGAATAGTTGCATTTGTGGAGGTAGCTTTGTATAGTATAGCCTTTTATTGTAGTACAATACTATATTTATTATATGTTTTATTGTACTGTGTATTTTATTTTATTTACAATATTTATTTTATTTACAATATTTATTTTATTGTAGTGCAGCCTTTTATTGTAGACATTGATTCTCTTCAGCTGAAAACCATTGTTCTCATTCTTGATACAGCAGTTCTAAATATTATGCTCACTGAACTAGGATATTTAGCTCTGCCTATTTCCCCAGCTTCTTCTTACAGCAGCTTATATAATTTTTAGTGACACTAGACTCTTTTGTCTTCTGCAGGATACATTTGCTATCACTCTGGCATAGAACAGGTAAATTCATGTAAAATTGTTCACATTTTCTGCAACTTGGACAAGTTTGTTCATGTGGATGATGCCATGCTGTCATGTTTCAGCTGTGAAAAAGAAAAGAGAAAGTATAAATCAGTGGGCCATAAAAAATGACAAAGAGGTGTACCCTTCATCTACTAAGATTTTAACCACTTTTTTCCAAAGAGCAACTATATTTGAATGAATTTTCCTATAATATTCACCCTTAGACTTTAGCTGTACTTTCTTGATGGCTAGGGGATTCATCTACCATCACGGAAAAACTCTTCCATCTGCAGTAGTCCATTTATGTCTCAAACTCTGTCATAATTCTCTTAAATTAGCCCATGTTAAAAATCAGGTGATGAAATGAAATCTTCTGAACATTACATTCTCTGCTGCTAGAGAAAACATGCAAAGTATGGTCATACCTTGTCTTCTATCTAGTTAATTTATATCTCTATAGCAAAGTTTTTGGTGTAGTCTTCTGGTATCCTTTGCAAAGAGAAATTCCAAGCGTTTCTGGTTAGTCTAATTTGGTTATGGCAGATCTGCTTAATAATGGTTCCTTCTCAATCTGAAAAACAGATTTCTCTGCCAGTGTTAATACATAACAAGATCATTTTTAATTCCCTGTGTCCCCTCTGGGGGAACTATTTGGTCTTCAAGTTGCTTTGCTGGATCAAAGCACTGATGATATCCTTGTTTAAGTATAGTTAATTCTCTGGACTCCAGCAACAATAATCATGAATGAAGCTCTACCATTGTCTCCATGACTTTAAGCACAATACATCCAAAAAGTGATTTTCATTCCACAGTTCCACCACCCGGATGCATTCCAAAACTTCTGACTCCTTATAAGACTTCACCCTTTCCCCTTTGCTAGGGTTATTATGGTCATTTCCCCACTAGCAATTTATACCATCTTCTAGAATCATCCAAACCATGTTCTGCCAAATTAACCACAAGGACAGGCTTTATTTCACTTCCATTATGGCTGATGTTATAAAGATGCTTTTAAGTCACTAGTGGGGAAATGACCTCAATGTTTTTGTTGTTGTTTCTGTGCTGTAGCTCTTTGACTCAGTCTAGTGGTTGTCTGGATTTTTGCAACCCAAATGTAGTAAGCCTAGTTACTTATCCAGAGGCTGCTAATATGGTGCTGTGCAAGTTCTTATTACAGGCCTGTATGAACTCTCACAGGAGGGCTAATCTGGTATAGTGGTTAAGGCATCAGGCTAGAAACCAGGAGACCGTGAGTTCTAGTCCTGCCTTAGGCACGAAACCAGATGGGTGAATTTGGGCCAGTCACTCCCTCTCAGCCCTAGGAAGGAGGCAATGGCAAACCATTTCCGAAAAGCCTTGACAAGAAAATTGCAGAGATTTGTCAGGAGTCAAAAACTGACTTCAAGGTGCACCCGCGCGTGTGCGCACGCACACACACACACACAACTCTCACAAGTACAGATTGCTCACAATTAGGGAAACTATTAACACCATGTCCACACCACCACTCCACCACAATTCCTCACAAATTGGTGTAAAATTAATAATTGTCTTCAGTTCTGCCAACTTCAAAACTCAAAACTCAGAGAACACTCAACTAGCCAATAGGGAAATATCAGAAAATTAATTCAATCAGTGTCTCACCACCTGAGCTATTGTCAGCCATAGCATAAAGAAATACTCCCCCCCAAAGAAATAAACTAAATTGCTAGTGTAGGAATTAAATTCAAATAACTGTTTTCCTACTAAGTTCCCCTCTGCTGTGGTCTTGGCCAGAAACAGCTCAGCTGCCATATACATTTACTGAATGTTGATATGTACAATGTAGGTCACTTTATGAAAACTATACAGATGAATGCTATAGACAAACTTACGCTAAGATCATATGCTCTGTTAGGTTCCCTTGTTACATTTGCTACACTAGTTAGAGAAAAAAGGACATACAAGGTACTATGGGAATGATTTGTCTGGTTAGGACAAACACTGATTGAATCTCAAAGGAGCGCTTATATAGTCAAAACTAACTTAGTATAGTATATTTAGTATATAGTATATTTAGTATTTTCATTTGGCATGTACTAAGTTCTGTACCAGATCTATTTTATAACCTACACAAAATATCCAAGAGCGCATGTCTATAAAATGTACTGATACACATAGTCTTTACTTACTGACCGGCTGCTTAAAGGCCGTTCAAAGTTACGATGGTACCCCAGAAGTAGATTTCCGACTGGGCCTCGAAATTAGGACCCTCACGAGGCCTCCACAATCACGTGACCCAGATTTGGCCATCCCAGAAGCGGCAGCCATTTGGGTCACATGACCACCTTTTGCTACCAGGAAGTCCTCCAGGCTTACAACACTGGATTTCTGAGGCAGCAGGCTCAGTCACATGGTTGCACTACTTCCTGTGATTTAGCAGCTGGCAGAGGGAGCCTTGTGTGTGCCTCACTGTACAGGAAAAGTAAGTACTTTTTCCATTCCACTTTTTTATGCTTGCCTTTAATTTTTTCCCAGTTTTTGTTTAACTTAAGTAGAGATTTGTATGGCGGCATCCATGTTCCATCCTTTGCCTGTCTACTTTTTAATTATATTTAACAATACTGAATGCTGGTTTGCTGTTTTTAAAACAATTGTTGTATAAAAGTCAGATTTATATACAGTACTGTACAGTAACAAAAGCTGCAGTTTGCTACAGCAGGAAAAAAAGTTACAGTACTGTACAGTACCCTTTAAACCTGTTTAGTACTGTACTGTAGAACAAAGATTCCAATGAAGAACTTACAGTAAAAGTTTTTAATAATCAACCATAATATTAGTTGAAAAATAACAGTAATATTAACTGAAAATAATACTACTGTAGCCACAGAAGCATTTCCATAGTCATGTTTTGGTGAAAACATATGACTATCACACTCCACCACCTACAGTACTGCAAAGTAACTCCTGGTTCACTTAACAACCAAAGGAAACCACAAGCTCCGATCTTGATTCACTTAATGACCACTGTAACTTGCTTAACAACCGTGGTAAAAAAAGGTCATAAAAGCCAGTCTGAACTCACTTAATAACCTTTATGACTTACAACCGAAAATCTGGGCTCAGTTGTGGTTGTTAAATGAAGACTACCTGTAAAGTCATATCTGAGTTACAGCCCCCCATCCCCCATTATGTATTACAATGATGTGACAGATGCATGATCAAGTCAAGAATAGTAAGGGTTATAATTAACCTAATACAAATGCAAGATAATCAATTCCTCTTTCCAGAAGGATAGGGCATGTTAACTCAATGAAGGCACTGGAAAGTTTCACCTCTCACCCAAATTTTCTTGGTTTTCCTCCTTTGAGGAAACAGAGGAGCCGTGATGTCTGTGGAATGAGGATGGGGGTCAAAGTGGGCAGATGGTGAATGGAGTGCTGCATGGCAAGCCCCACCTCTTTTATACTTGTATCAGTGTTGCATGTGTGTTCCAAGTGGGGCTTGTCTGGCAATGTTGCATTAACCATCTTGCCAGTTTTGACACTCCCTCCTACGGATGCCAATGCACAGGAATTTGGACCCTGAAGAGCAAGTTAGTATAAAAGATGATAAATAATAGCATGAAATAAAAAAGAAAATCACCTTTAAATGGATAAAGTGTAGGTTAATGCACATTATAATAAAATCTATATAGAGCCAGAAGGCTAATCTCATTATACAGTAGTAAAAGTGGGCTATAGAAGACAACTGAATGGAATGACATACTGCAGCTGCTGCCAAAATACAGCCAGTTGTGCTCAGGATTTGAGTCTTTCCTAGAAGAATAAAGATGACCTGTTCCAGTTTGTTCCCAGTCTGGGAGCATCATTTAATTAACAGAGACCCATTCTTATTATCTCTTCTAGAACTTGCTTTGATAAAGTGTTTGGAGGCAAACTAATATGATGCAGGCAGGTCCTAGCTTGCCTTCTGAATACAGCTCCACTAGAAGAGTGCTTTGTGTGGTTGACATTGTATCCTCTGCCATAAGAATGTGCAAGTTCCTACGAAGCAGGAATGGGATGGTGCAAACTATAAAGTGGGAGGGGCAACATTTCACTAGCAAAGCACAAGCTTAGTCCTATTTTGGCAATTCCTTCTGGTGATCAATGAACCCACCATTTGAACCTGGGAAGACCTGTAGATATCTTAAACTGTCTGCCTCACACCCACCCTTCTTGTCTCCAGTTGTTAGTAATTTCTTGTTCAGATCACTTCTGTATCATTCCCCAAACTCCACATCTTTCTGTGTGCTCACAGTTTGGAGGAGATCTTCCTTTGTTCCCTCCGGGCAGCCTTGTGCTGTTCCAGTGATCTAGCCACCTGTAGAAGACACTGAATGGAGTGAACCATGAAGGTCCAATAAAGAGATCGTTCTGAATTGAGGACTCCACACTCTCTCCCTTTTGCACCATGTCTTTTTATGCAAGCAGCACACTTTTCATTTTGTTTTGTTTTGGTATGGCTGTCATGAGTCATAAAACTCACTGAACAATGCAATTATGCAGTTCGGTTGTGCCACTCAGGGAATAATATAGTCTGATCAAAAATGGTTTTTAGTCTCTAAACCAGCCTTTCTCAACCTTTTGACCCTGGAGGAACCCTTGAATATTTTTCAGGCTTTGGGGAACCCCTGCACATTCAGGCTCAAATATAGGCCAGAAGTTACAGAATTATTATATTCATTTCATGGGTAGGCCTGTGTAAATACATTAACAGTGTTCTAAAAACTAAAAATAAAAACTAAAAATAAAGAATGAAACTTACCTCTTTAATGTGAAGTTGCCCAAATTTGAAATAATTTTTTAAAATATATTGTGATCACCCAGAGAACCCCTAGTGACCTCTTGCAGAACCCTAGGGTGCCACGGAACCCTGGGTGAGAAAGCCTGCTCTAAAACAATGCAACATGGTTTATTATTCTCATAAGGGAAAAGCTAATAGAACTGTGTCTAAAATCTATGTGGGAAGAGATTGTATTAAATAGTTAATAAGATATGGGCAACTCATAGTAAGGCTCTAGAGAGCTTCATAATAAATTTGTTATAAAACTTTTGATGTGGTCGTATGTTGTCAACTTAGTGATAAAATTGTGAATGAATAAGATTCATTTTGTTGCAGAGCGCCTCACGAAGTCTGCTGTAGCAGTTTGAACACTACATACCAGATTCTATCAGACATTCAATTTAATGATTTGATGTTTTGAAAAAAGATTTTTTTTCTGTTTCTGTACAATGTTTTTAATCTGTTTAAAGTGATCATGCAATGTTTTATTCTTGTGTTTTGAATATTGGTATTGTAAATAGACATTTGGTTAAAAGCAAATAAAATGTTAAAAGCCATCAATTTAAAATTAATTCCACTGAATTACAGAATTCCATTCTGTAATTTCTATTGTCTCTTATAAATAAGCTTTTCGTGATGTACACTGTAATTGTACATAAGAATATTATTTTCTAGTGAGGTGCTGAAGTACGTTGGTCAACTGTGTAGATTCACCCTCAAAGGGTTATTCCATATTAACTTGTACTGCAGTTTTGCTACAATGATTCCAAACTGTATGTGATTATCATTTTCTAGCAATATATGTTTATGCACCTTTATGGATGTTCGCATGTCACTGTTCTTTAGTGTCATGTTTGACAGCCATAAGCATTATTTACAGCTTATTCTTCTTCCTGCCATAAATTCTGGCTATATTGCTAAACTTTGCAGGAAATCCTTAAGGTGCAGATACTGAAAACAGATGTGTCCTTTGTTTCTTTTAAAGAACAACAATACCAATTAAACTTGAGCTATACTCATCAGGGCTTTACTGAAATCGAAATATATGCCATCTGCTCACTTACTCCTCATGCTAGTCCTTTAGTTTTGCCAAGGATATTAATTTTAAATTCCCTTGGGCTGAGCTGCAGCAGTGCCCACTGCAGCATTTCTTACTTTATTATTTCTCAGTCCTTTTCCTGGATCAGCATTTTCTATGATTAATATCATTCTCTGAGAATTGTAATTTGGAACTGGAAGGCAAGATTTTGACCGTCACCATGACCACCACCCCTTCACAGAGAGAGAGGGAGAACAGGAATATTGCATATACTGCATCTTCAGATGATCATCTAAGCTCTACTCATATGCCTGTAGCAAAGCAGAGCCCATTGTCTTTCAAGGCAGGCTCTTTCATGGCAAACAGCTTCTACCATTTGGACTCTTTTCCCGTAAAGGTTACCTGAAATTGGTTTCCTTGCAGTTTTCATTCATTAGTTCTAGTTCTTCTGTCTGAAGCAACCAAAAACAAGTCTGCTGCATCTTTAGCATGACAACCCCTCTGGTTAATGAGTTGGAGAAATTGGGTTTGCTTAATTTATTTACTCTTTGTAACATAGCACTAATCATTTTGATCAGGAGTATGCAGAAAACAAAAAGTGTTTTATCTGAATTCAAAACAGAATTCTGCCTTCCATGAGTTCAGTTCCTATATTCTGGATAGGCTGCAATCAGGACAAAGTAAAATGCCTATTCTAGGTTCAGGGAATCCAGAATCCAAAGGAGTTTTGGATGGTTTGGACATAGGAAACGACAGGATTCAGAACAAACCTCTCTGGATGAAAACACCAGATGGCCAAACACTTTGCTGCCACCTACTAATCACCTAGAATTTTGCCTTCCAATTCTGGTAGCCCTTCTCTAGCTTTCCTTGAACTTAGGGCAAACATTTGTCCTGGAGATATTGGTATTCTAGCTGATTGTTTTATAACAACCTCTATCAGTGCCAGGGCATACAAACAAAATTAATTGGAATCAATAATTTGCCTAAATCAGCCAAAAAGGCTTTGTGGAGGAAGTATCTTTTGGGAGTGGAAAAAACTATTTAATTCAAAAGGGGTGAGTTGAAACAGCAAGGGAAGGGGAGTGACTGGGGGAATCTCTCTCTCTTTCCATCTAAAACTCTATCCTACCCCACTATGCTGAGTCAAACTGATTTTTTTTTAAAAAAAATCAAACTCCAATAAAATGGGATTGGGACTATGGAGCTTGCTTGAGGCAGGAAGAAAACTAGATACTTGGCCGCCATCACCAACAGAAGCCAGAGTCCATTATTGAGTAAGCACAGATCTCCCTCAGCTTCCTTTTCATCCTGCTTTCAGTCTTTGTTTGGTGGCAGCTAAAGCATAAAGCATCCTACAGATAGTGTGTGTATATGTGCGATCCAGAACTCCTAAGTTCTGAATTGTGTCGAGAAGAAAACAACTCCATTCCAGATTCAGTTCAGCCCAACCAACTGGACCATGCACCTAACCATTTCTTTCGCTCATAGACCATGTGAAAGTAATTGGACAACATCCCATTCCATGCACAGAATGTTCTAGGCACTGCAGGTTTTCTACACCCCTAGTTTTCATTAAGGTCTAAGTGTATCTCCCCAAATCACTTAAATACATTATGTAGCTTTGCAAGCAATAATTCTAAAACCAAGGGGATGGGAAAGCCTTTTTGGGAATAGGATATAAGAAAGTTGTGGTAATAATAAATAGAAAAGGACAATATCTAAGAGAAGATGGGTGAACTGAGAAGAAGCAAAGGCAGAGCATAGCTTTAACCAAGCTGAATGGGACATACCAAAGTTTGTCCAAATTACATAATAGTGGTAAATTTAGTAACTGTTTTGTGAGGGACAAAAGGCTTCAACTTCTGTGGAACACATTTAACCTGATGGCTAAGTGCCATTAACATAATGGGATTTAATTCAGAGTATACGCAGATAGGACTGCATTGTGAAACTCCATATGAAATAAACAACTTCAAAAGTAACTTTAAGCAGAAAAGGAAATGTCAGCACAAATAATACAAAACCAGGCTAGCGCTAGCCCCAATATGCTCCTACCTCGGCACTTGCAATTAGCCGATAAAAGCAACATTCTGCTAACGCATTTCTTTGAATTAGATCTGAAGCTGAGCTTGAATAACTCCCACAAATCGATCAACACTGCCCCAAATCCAGAGGCTAAATGGCACCTCCCGCTACAGCACAAATGATAGTTTAGAGTTTAGCCGTTAACGCTGCTGCAGAAAGGGACCGCCTGAAGGGGCCACCTTCTGTTGCCTAACAGTAGAGTTGGGCGTGGCATTCCCAGCCTTAGACTGTGCTCTGCAGGGCCCCTGAGAGACTTCCGCTGCTTCCAGCCCAGGGCACAGACCTGGAAGGCTTTTAGACTCCCTGGCAAGAAGCCCCATTAGATTAGTTGCCAGTGGTCCATTTATCCGAGTGAGTCATCAGCAGTGCAAGCCTGTTTAGCCCCCCCCCCCAATTTGTTGCTAGGATATATTAAGACACTCTTTTTGAATGAATTAGAAGCAAAACAGAATAATTAGCGATCCAATGTGTGTGCATAAACTCTTTACAACCGCCTTGTCGTCATTAATGATGGGGGTTTTGTTTTATTTTGTTTTGTTTTGCAGGGAAAAGTGTAGCAAAAGTTCTTCTCCCCTCTCAGCAGGTGGGGAAGTGCTATTAGAGGAACTTTCTTTCCACTTATCTGAGAAAACTGTCAGCTCATTGGCAGCCAATTTGTAAAACAGCCCCCTTTTCATCTCTGCTTCAGAGAGGCTTGGCTCTTATTGGCTGCCACTGAAATTAAGCTCCAGGTGGCATTGATCAAGCAAATTAACAATACAGATGGGATCTTCTTAGGGAAAATCTGTAATAGGGTATCACTTAATGGGGATGATTTACTAGTGTACTTCTAATCCCAGAGAGGTTTTACATTCCTGAAACAATCAAGGCATGTGGAAGATGCTCTGGCATTGCCATTCATTCAAGCAAAGTAATGAATTATTCAGCACCCTTAAAGATCTTTTTATTATTCTAAAAAGCAGTCCAGTACATAAAAAAATCCAGCTCCATCTGTAAAGAATGATGAAATGACTATCACAATGAAAATAAATATTGTGCTGCTTAAACTATAACTCTTTGTTTACTGAAACAGGTAACTTACTGCTACAACCAGATACATGTTGGAAATGGAATGTGTTAAAGAGGGGAACTCTACAACCCTCAGATTCAAGGAGTAAGTGGATACACATTTATAAAGTGCCACAACATACTAATACACTTCTAATTGCTTCAGTAAAGAATTCACTAAATATGAAGGTTGCTGTAACTGTATTTTTACCTTTTTTTTTGCCTTCAAGTCAAGTCCTAGTAACTATATAAACAAATCCCTGTAATTTTCTAGGCATCATCTCTGAAAGGAGCTTGCCATTGCCTTCTTCTCAGGGCTGAGAGAAAGTGATTGGTTCAAAGTTACCACTACAGCAGGACTGCAAATCAAGTCACCCCACTACTAGTCTAATGCCTTAACCACTAAATGAAACTAGACCAAATTTTTATAGTCTTCCACAAACAGTTCTTCAGATATGTTCAACTATAACTCCTATTATCTCCTGTGAACAAGGGCAATCGGTCTAGTGGCTGAAATGATGGGAACTGTATTTCAATGTATCTAGAATGGACTAAGGTGGACTGTATCAGGGAAGACTGCATTTTATGGTTCTTGGTATTATAGTTGAAGAATGTCCACAAGTAGTTAGTTTTAGAAGGACATTGATTTAGAACTAGAACACCTTCAATGGAGAGGAAAAATAGAGTTGAATATCATCAATATATTGACAGCACTGAACATAAAAACCCCAGACAATTTCCCAGCTGATGTGAGGGACAGGACAGAAGCAAAAAAGATATAACTTTAGCATTAAAGAACAGTACTTTAGTATCATCTTGTAAGGTCAGCCTCCAAGGACTGATTATCTGCCATTGAGTCAGGCTTGATTCCTCGTGACTGCATGGGTGGAAGCTTGCCAATTTTTCTCCAGTAAAAATCTGTAGCTCATCAAGGACCTTCAGGCATGGCATTCTTAATAACCAACTCCAAATCCATAATTTATAGACATCTGTCTTTCTCTAGGTCTTTCTAGTGTTCAGCTTTCATAGCTCTACATTATTACAAAGACTATTGCTTTCACTCTTCTGATTTCTGTTGTCACTGAAATGTCCTGCTCTCTAACCTTGCCCAAGCTTTTTAATGCTTTCCACCCTAGGAATAATCTTCTCTTTTCTTCTCCAATATGCGGCTCATCTTTATCTATTCTTACACCCAAGAAAATAAATCTATCCACCACTTTTGCTTCTTCACTGTCAACTGTCAGTTCACTAAACACATAGATTGACATAATCTTTATCAACTTAATATGTTAACATTAACCTGGATTTTTCACTTTCTATTTTTACTTGCATAATAAGCTTTGCTTTCAGCTAACAAGGTGGTGTCATCTGCATATCTAAAATCGTTAGTGTGTTGACCTCCAGTTTGATTCCCACTGTCATTCCTTCCAACCCTGTCATACTTAACGTCATTATAATATAATTGCTCAACAGATATGCAGTCAATATGTATCCTTATCTTAGTCTAATTCTGAACCACTTGGGTTCTCCAAATTCAGTTCTCAAAGCAGTCTTTTGTTCCACTGTAAAAATGCTGTAAGATGTTTTGGCATACCTTAGATTTAATATCATCCACATTCTGGCACGATCTACACAAAGGCCTTCCTCTAGTCAACAAACCAAAGGCAAACCTCTTTCTTATATTCTCTTGGTCTTTCCATTATCCATTTGACATAATCAATCTGATCTCATGTCCCTTTTCCTTTTCTGGAAACTGCCTTTTATTTGGCATTTCTTTCTCCATGTATGGACTTATTCATCTTTGTTGGATGTTAAGCAAAACTTTACTATATGAGGAATTCCTATAATGGTTCATAATGTATTTTTTTCTCTAACATCTCCCTTTTTTGGTATAGGTATGTACTCTGATCTTTTTCAACTTCTAGTCTTGTTTCCTATGTATTGGCTTCAACCTTTTAGCACTTCAACTGCCTCTTCTCATGCAGCGTTAAAAGTTCAGTGAGGGTTTCTATCATTTCTGTGAGTTCTTTGATCTTCTTAAAAAGATTTCTGATTTTTCAGTTGTTGTGGTTGTGGTTGTTGTACGTTCCTCCATTGGATAAAATTCTTGATTGAGGTACCTTTTCCCTCCTTGCCTAATGCTGAAAGCCTGTGTTCAGTTCTTCTATGCCCTTCTTGTTGCCCAAGGCTTTTATCATGAACTTTTTCCTGGCTAGCATTATAGCTTCTTTTGAAAGCCATGGCTAACACTAAATCTATTCCTTACATTAATCTTACATTCTGGCTGTAAGTTCTCCAGATCGTATCTTGCTGGCACATTTACTTGCTTCAATTTGATAAGTTTAACTTGTATATTTGATGCCAGTAATTCATGCTTTGTTCCAGTTTGCTTTAGAAGTGTCTTGGGTAATTGGATTTTACTTCTCTGTCTTCTGTTCCTATTATGTAGTCTGATTCCAAAGCTGTCCATCCAATGATGTCCATGGATAGAGGCTGCATTTATGTTGATTGAAGTAGATGTTAACAATGTCTTCATAATCTCTGGTGGTTAAGCTACATACAGTATCTCCTGATTTAAAAGAAAGAAATGTTTCACTCTTTTAGAAAGGATAATTTTTTTAAGTGGTGTTAGAGTAAGAACTACTTAGCCTGCTAACTTTCTGGTTTGAAGGAAGTATTTCTGAGAGCAGATTTTTGTACCGTACTTCATCTGGAGCAAAATGCAAAATTCCCACAGATAATACTTTAGATCTAGCCACTCTTTTTAATTTGCTAAATTGAATCTTTATAATTGACATCAATAATTCATGGTCTGTTCCATATTCTGCAATATAAGACAGTGTATCCAAATTTCATGCAACCCCAGTTGTTTCTAGGGATACTATGACTGATAATATTAAATGCCGCTGAGAGGTTCAACAAGAGCAAAATACATATGGTCCCCCTGCCCTGTTCCCAGTGCAGATTATTTATTTAGGTTTTTGAAATGCCAAATTAGCATACTTATCCAGGATCAAATCCTGGATAGACTCCCCTGTCAGCCTTCCCAGGTAGACCAGACAGGAAACATGACCAGATAAGCTAATTCTACTTTTATTGTAAAGCTACATTAACAGAATCTTGCAGGCCTGAAAGTACAATTCTCCCAACATCTCTTTTACAGCCCAAGAAACTAGGGAGGGTCCCTTCTGAGCCTCTTGCCCCACCCACTATCCAGCTGCAGGCTAGGCTGTCTCTTATCTGACCGTTCTCTAGGCAGCATTTCTTCGCCCCATCTCCCAAGGTCTTTCCCACATTCCATTACATACCCCTACCCAAAGCCATCCACACACACAGCATTAAATAATAGTATCTTCAAAATGGTTGTGAGGTTAGTCACAAAATCCAGTGCAGGCTGTCTAAACTGGGAGGTCTAATATCTTTCTGATTTAACAGTCTAGCTGCATTCCCTTGCCACATTTCCCTATGCCTTCTACTGTTAATAAAGACTGCTCCTGCCTTCCCTCCACCTCTGTATCCTTTTCAAAAATGCAGGCAAAAGCCCCCACAGCTAATGAAGATGACATAACCAGGCAGCTTTTATAAAACAAGTAACTAGAAAGCATCCCTTCCCTCCTCCCTTTCTTTTGTTCTTGTTCATTCCCAAAATGTTCCCACCAAAGAGTTTATCCTTTTTTGTACTATCATTTGATGTTGACCTCACCAGCATCAAGCCACCACCAAAGCAGCAATTGTTTTATGCCTTATCTCTAGAAAGCTGGTACAAGCTGATGTAATCTAGCAGGAAAGATCACCTGCTGTTTAATGAGAAGGTAGGTTATTTCGTTGTTCTTTGATTGGGAAGACACATCCCTTGTTCAGTTGGTGTCAGGCTCTGCCTGCTACCCAGTAAAAACACAGACGCTAGTGTAGGCTTAGGTTCTGGTTTTATTTGAGTAACAGTATGCGTGCCCTTTAAGAAAGCTGAGAGTGAGTGGAGCGCGCCGGAACGGGATTTAAATACCCCGTGCCGGTCAGCGCTCCACCCCTTCTTACTCTGGGTGCGCCCCCGAGCCCCGTCGGTTCCATCTTCGGTAGGTGAGGGGTCGTGGAGCCCCTCCTGTGCTCCGGGCATTTCCTTGATTGCTTCCCTGGCTGGTGATGGTTCATTGCTGGGAGATCAGGTTCATAATCTCTTTGACAGCTCGGGCGCGCCTCGTGGTCTGGTCTTGTCAATTGCTTTCTTTGCAACATTGTATCTTTCTCTTCCGTGCCTCCGGCTAGAGTTGATACTTTGTTGCCAGCACCTGTTGCTCTCTTTTGTTACCTAGTTGCCTTTTCCCTTAATCCGCCCAGGACCCATTTCCTGCATTGTCATGTGAGCTGTTGCGATGTCACAAGCATCGCAATGGTGATCATGACATACTGCCCCCCTTTGAGAAGGTTAAGCCGCGGGTTTGGAGGGATAGGCGGTATGGAAGGTGCGGATCAGGTTGGGGGCCTGGACGTCGTGGGCAGCGACCCATTCAGAGTGTGGAAAGTGTTTCCAATTTACTAGGTATTGGAGGGAGCCCTGCCGCTTGCGGGAGTCAAGTACCTCCTTCACTTTGAAATGTTGTTGCCCGTCTATCATCACTGGGGGGGGGCATGTGTGGGTGCCACCGGGAGGAATCACTTGCCGGCTTGAGTAAGCTGCAGTGAAATACCGGGTGCAGTCTCTTTAAATTATGGGGCAGGTCCAAGTGCACCGTGACTGGGTTCACGATTTGTGTCACCTGGAATGGTCCAATAAACTTGGGGGCCAGCTTCTTTGATGGTTGCGGCGATTTTATGAATCTGGTGGATAGATAGACCATGTCCCCCACCTGAAACGTTGGTTGCTGCGCCGGTGTTTGTCCGCTTGCAATTTGTATGCGGTTTGTGCCTCTTTAAGTGTGTCCTTGACAACCGTCCAGGAATCTGCGAGTTTCTCACCCCAATCACAGGCAGCCACTGCTGGGGACAGAGGCTGAGGTAGTTCAGGGATGGGGACGAACTCCTGACCCGACACCACCCCAACGGGGTTTTTTCCCATGCTTTGGTGTATCGCGTTGTTGTATGCGACCTCTGCAAACGGGAGGAGGTCCACCCAGTCGTCCTGGTGGTAGTTTATGTAGGAGCGGAGGAATTGCTCCAGTGTGGCATTAAGGATCTCTGTGGATCCGTCCGTCTGGGGATGCCAGGAGGTTGACAGGGCTTGCTGGGTACCTATCAGTTTCAAAAAAGCCTGCCAAAACCTCGAGGTAAATTGTGTGCCCCTATCGGTCACCAAGCAGGAGGGGCAGCCATGTAGGTGGTACACGTGGACTAGGAACAGTTTCGCCAGCTGTTGGGCTGACGGGATCGAGGCGCAGGGGATGAAATGGGCTTGTTTTGAAAAGTAGTCTTTTACAACCCAAATGACTGTTTTCTTTTGGCTGGGCGGTAAGTCTACTATGAAGTCCATTGAGATTTCATCCCAAGGGCGGGAGGGTTCAGCCACGGGTTGCAGAAACCCCTGGGGTTTGCCAGCCGGTCGCTTGGCCATAGCGCACACTGGGCAGGACGCCACATACATCTTGACGTCCTTCCTCAGCGAGGGCCACCAAAACTGTCTCCAAGTTAGGTGTAGGGTTTTCAAAAACCCGAAGTGACCAGCCTGTTTGCTGTCATGCGATATGTTGAGGATCGCCTGCCGTTGTGAGTCGGGTACATATAACCTTCCCTCCGCCCATGCGAGGTCCTGTGCCATAGTGACCTTGTTGGGGTTGGCAAGGAGCCAGGGGTCAGATTTTAACACCATTGTAAAATCTGCCTGTAACCCACCTGGCATTTGAGGTTGCCTGCGTCTAGGGGTGGGTTGCGCAGTAGTTGTTTGCGAGGGGGGGGCAGGTTGTCCCCGAGCGCGTCCCCGGGTGACAGCTGCCATACCCAGTTGGGAATCGGAGAGCACCGTCCCTACGATGTCGGAGATAGGCTCCACATCCTGGGGCAGTCAGGAGAGTGCGTCTGCTAGGAAATTCTTTTTTCCTGGTATGAACTTCAGCTGGAAGTTGAACCGGCTGAAGAACTGAGCCCAGCGTATCTGTTTGGGGCCGAGGCGCCGGGGTGTACGGAGCGCCTCGAGGTTGCGGTGGTCTGTCCAGACCTCAAACGGGCAAGTCGTCCCTTCCAAAAGGTGACACCAAGCCTCCAGTGCTGCTTTAACCGCAAATGCTTCCTTTTCCCACATGTGCCAGCGCCTCTCTGTCTCTGAGAATTTCCTCGAGAGATAGGTGCATGGCTTCAGGATTCCAGTGGCATCCTTTTGCAGCAGGATGGCGCCTATTGAGAAGTCAGAGGCGTCCACCTGCACCACAAAAGGCCGTTCGGGGTCCGGGTGAGCTAGAATTGGCTCCGCTGTGAACAGCGCTTTTAGCCTGTCAAATGTGGTTTGACAGGCAGGAGTCCAATTAAGTACAGCCCCTGGGTTTTTGACCTTGCGCATCTCCCCGACGCCTTTGGTCTTGAGCAAATCGGTTAAGGGCAGGGCAATTTCCGCGAACCCCCTCATGAAGGACCTATAGAAGTTCGCAAACCCAAGGAAGCTTTGAAGCTGGCACCTGGTGCGTAGGCGTTCCCAGCTCAAAACTGCCTGAACCTTCATGGGGTCCATCTCTACGCCTTTGTCAGAGATTCTGTACCCTAAATAGTCCAAGCGCGACTTGTGGAATTCGCACTTGGACAGCTTAGCGTAGAGTTTGGCTTTCTGGAGCTTAGTGAGAACTTGCCTCACTAACCTCTCATGTTCCCTCTGTGTCGTCGTGTAGATGAGGACATCATCCAGGTAAACCAGTATGCCCTTGAATAGATGTTCATGCAGTACCTCATTGATGAGTTGCATGAAGACCCCTGGGGCCCCCGCAAGACCGAATGGCAATACCTTGTATTGGAAGGAGCCCAAGGGGCAGTTGAACGCCATTTTCCACTCGTCCCCCTCCCTGATGCGGATTCTGTAATACGCCTCGCGGAGGTCAAGTTTGGAAAACACCCTTCCCTTTGACAAGTGTGCCAGCATGTCCTTTATAAGGGGTAGGGGGTATTTGTTGGATAGGGAAGCGGAATTTAATCCGCGGTAATCGGTGCATAGTCTCAGGGTGCCGTCCTTCTTTTCACGAAATAGGACGGGTGCTCCAACCAGCGAGTTTGCTGGTTCTATGAAGCCCCTGGAGAGGTTTTTGTCCAAGAATTCCCAAAGCGCCGCTAATTCTCTCTGGGTCATGGGGTAGATCTTGGGCTTGGGTAATGGGACGTCTAGGAGCAGTTCAATTGTGCAGTCCGTCTTGCGGTGGGGGGGTAATTGGTCCGCCTCCTCTTCTCCGAAGACATCTGCAAAGTCCACATATTGCTCCGGCAGTCCTTCTGGGGGGGGGGTCATGGGTTTGGTCAACGACCTCTGCCCTCCCCACCATCAGAGCAGATGGTTTGTCCGGTGTTGGTGCCTGGTAGACCCCGTCTTTGAACTTGATGGAGCGTGTCCTCCAATCTATGTGTGGGTTGTGGCATGCTAGCCAGGGGATCCCCAGCACTACTATGGGTTTCCCCACCTGGGTTACCACAAAGTCTATGGATTCCTTGTGGGTGCCCATTGTCAGGGTGACCTTTCTGGGTCCCCCCCCTCCCCCCGCTGTAGAGCCGTCGAGTTGTTGGAATGCCAGCGGTTTAGGGAGGGGGGAGCAGGGCAGTTTTAATGCAGCGACAATGTCTGGGTGGATCAGATTTCTGGAGCATCCAGAGTCCACCAGAGCCTCGACTGCAATGGCTCTAGGGCCGTACGAGAGTTCAATTGTCCCTGCCAGGATGGAGCAATCGTCACTCACCCTGGGGTTGTTGTGCCCCTTCTTCACCACCTGCCCAGCGGCGCTGCTTAGAGCAGGTGGGGGGCATTTTCCACCAGTTGTTCTTGGGCGTCGATCGCTTCCCCTGCGAGGTAGGCGTCCGCGTCCTCGTCCGGGGTTGCTAGCGCTCCTGTCAGACGTCTGGGGGGGTTGGATGGCTTGTGCGGCGTCTTCGGTGTTGGTCTGGGGGGGTGATCCATTGTCCTGTTCTTGAAACAGTCCGCCGCTCAGTGGCCCATCTTCCCACACCTGGTACATTGCCCATGGGCAAGCCTCCGTTGTTGGTCTGTGTGCCAGGTTGGGCAGGACTGTGGGACTGGTCCTCTTGTGCTGGGAGGGACTTTGTCATCTGAGGTTGCGAGCAGGAACGTGCGCTGAGCGTGCTCCGCTTTTCCGGCTAGGCAGATCCACCCGTGAAGGGAGTCTGGGTCGTCCCTGTAGAGTGCCCATTGTAGTACCTCCCGGTTGAGGCCACGCTTGAACATGTCGATCAGGGTGGCCTCAGACCATTCCATGATTTTGCCTGCGAGGACCTTGAACTCGAGGGCGTAGTCAGCCACCGTTTTTCTTCCCTGGCGAAGCGCTTGAAGTGTGCACTTGGCCCTTTCTTTCGCCAGGGGGTCCTCAAAGTAATGCTTCAGCTCGGCTAGGAAGTCGTGGAAATTGGCCAAGACTGGGGCTCCGGACTCAGACATCTGCACGTACCAGTCCGCAGCCCTGCCTTGGAGCTTGGTGGCCACTGCCGAGATTTTGGCTGCTTCTGTGCTGAAGTAATGGCCGTATTGGGCCATGTAGTCCCTCGCATTCGTGAGAAGGAAGGACAGTTTCGTAGGGTCCCCGTCAAATTGTACGGGGAAGTCTTTGGAGAACCCCCCAATTTGCGGGACCCTTACCTGTGAGTGGTGAGGGATGGCTCCCACTGGCCTGGGGCCACGAAGCCCTGCGACACAGTCTTGTGCTTGGCCCCTTCTGCTCGGGCTTGTTGGCGGGGTGGGTAGGGTGCCCCAATCCCCTCTTGCCCCCTGTGCCACCTCAGTCTTGGAGCACTCACCTACGATCATTGCCAGGGACTGGAGCATGTGTTCCAGGTCTCGTACCTTGGCTTCCAGGGCCGTGACCTTGTCTGGCGTGCCCTGGTCTTCCGACGTCGGTGCTGCCGGATGCTGTTCGGTCTGTAGTCTTGCGCCTTCCTGCTCAGGCGTTTGGGGGTAGCGGAGCCTCCAGGTGGAGTCAGGTCAAGAAAGTAACTTGGTTTCTCAGTCTGGTATACCTTGTGAGGCTGACAATAATTTCATTAGCATAAAGCATTGGCAGCACTAGTTTAGAATAAATTTCCAGTCCTCTTTCTGTATCCCAAATCTGTTCACTCCTGATGTAAGCACTGCAATTTAAAACATATTTCAAGCAAGTTAGTTTTCATTTCCCTCGTGGCAAGAGCAGTTCGGTAGAGGTTATTCAGTGGCAAGGAACACCACTCTACACATGGTCAGATCATTCTTTATTAGAATATAACTGGCTGTACATTCTTAAATTGTACTAAAGGTCTGTCCAGCCCTGCCCCTTGTCTCTATAAAAGAAGGGCCAAATTCCCTGGTAAGCTCACAAGCATGTCATAATGATAGAAATTGATACCCTCCTTTTAAGCTGTCCCCTGATGCCACAGATATATGGTCAATAATCCTCCTGCCCAGATCAGTCCAAGACATTCATTGCATGAGTCAAAGATGGTGTTCCCTTCCTAGACATATACATAATTGGACTAGACTGACAACTAAATTGTCTTTTAACGTTACTAAGCCAGTGGCAGCACGTGAGTTACAAGACTAAGACGAGTTGTACAGTACACCCTGTTAACTCCCCCAAACCAGGAGGCCAATGAGAGAGTTCATAAGAACAGTTGGGAGAGTACCACTGCTATTCCCCACTATCAGTTGTCCAAGATGACCAACTCAAGCCCTATGGAGTGGTAGAGGCACGCTGCCTGCAAATGCTTTTTAATTATTCTTTAGGATGATGAATACTTAGGGTAACGGTGAGTCATAAACCAGTTTCACTGTAGTAAAAGAATTTGTTTCCATGGTAACAGCTAATGTTTCCAGAGGAATTTTCCACAAGACGAATTATCCTGAACAACAACAACAAAAAAGGCACACATACACAAAACCCAGCATATTTTTAAATAGGTGCAAAGTGTTGTGCCCACACCATACCTCTGTTAAATAATCCATCATTCCAGCATCCATCTATACAAGTGCAGGTTCATATTCCGCAGAGGGCGGAGGAGAGGGCATGGGTAACAATACAGTATGTACCTCTAAATATATAAAATCTGCACATTGGTTAAGTACTTGGATTTTTCAAGAAAGCCTCAACCACTCTGAGCCCCTCCAGACATACAGACCAACATCCAGAATTCCCCAACTAGTGTAACCATTGCTGACAATTCTGGTAGTTGAAGTCCCCACATCTGGAGGGCAATCAGGTTGGGAAATCAGTTTCAAGAAAGTACATAGCAGTTAATTTGGTGGGCAAAACCCATATGAATTCAGAGTTGGTGATTAAACTACCAAAACAGCTTAAAAGGACAGCACAATGCCCAGTGCCTCAATCAGCAATTCTTGAGTAAATTTCTGCAACATTTGTGACTATATGCCAAATTGCTCCAGAGGGATGTTGCAACAACAGATACGTTGATGCATAATATCTATTTTTAATCACCTTTTCAATTTGAGAAAATAAAACATCTTTTTAAAGAGTTATAGTTCCCAACAATAGGTGGGAACTACACTACTATCATACTAAAGGTAAAGGTAAAGGCTTCCCTTGACGTAAAGTCCAGTCGTGTCCAACTCTAGGGGGCGGTGCTCATCTCCGTTTCTAAGCCTTAGAGCCGGCGTTGTCCGTAGACATTTTCCGGGTCATGTGGCCAGCATGACGACACGGAACGCTGTTACCTTCCCGCCGAAGCGGTACCTATTGATCTACTCACATTTGCATGTTTTTGAACTGCTAGGTGAGCAGGAGCTGGGACTAGCAACGGGAGCTCACCCCGCCACGCGGTTTCGAACCGCCGACCTTCCGATCGGCAGCTGAGCGGTTTAACCCGCAGCGCCACCGCGTCCCTACTATCATACTACTATCTGCTTTTTGGCTCTCTCCAGCTAATCAGTTTTCCTAAAGGTCAGGAGAGGATGGATTGAGTCATTCTGAGATTTTCAAGAGTGCCTAGAGGGCTTTTCAAAACTGATCAACTAAGTTTGGAATCCTCCAAGTAAATTCTGGCTCTTGCACATTTATAAGAGTGCACTATTGAATTTATAACCATGCAGTCCACATCTAGCTGAAATCAGAGCCACCAGTGATTTAATATTGAATAGTTCAGAATTATACAACATCTCATGCATAAATTCAATATTACGAAATGGTAAGAATATTATTAGAAAATGTGGTTCAGGATTTGTTAAATGTATCTTAATTGAATACTTTTCTGAAAAAATAGAGTTGTTGTCAAAAGATATCAGCATGCTCCTTTTGAAGCTCTGCTCACCACCTTGTCCCCTTCCTTTTTCTCCTTGTTCTTGAATTCTCAGCTGCCCATTCCATGTACTTGAGAAGTGGCAGGAGTAAGGAGAAGGAGCAGCAATCACCACTGGTTTATCTCTGGCAGATATGCATGATGGACATAGAAGGAAGCAAAGAAATTGATTAAGAATCATAAAGTTAGCATTACAAACAAACAAACGAGCATATAAAAATGGAAGCAAAACCAGCAGCCCCATGCTTCGTCCAACATTAGCTCCACTTAAATAAGAAGTGCACCCCTTCTCTAAAGGGAAGCTGGGCCTATTTGACCTTATTGTCCTCATGCTGCTGAGGCTGGGACAGAAAGGCAATATTGTTGGTAAACCATCCACCTTAACTATCAAGGACACTCCATGTTTTGTTTGGGCAGGGTAATCTTGAATATGGATCAGAGTCTCTGAGGCTATTCATTCTGGTGGACTTCAGCCTGTTTTGGATGGAGTAATACCCTGAAGAATTAGGTTCACAAGAATTAGGTAGTAACTGTAATAAGGAGAGCCATTGTCATATTTAAGCTGATGCACCAGCTGCATTCATTCCTCATGAGAACAGACCTGGCTACTTTAGTTAGATCCAGATAGGATTATTGCATTATACTCTGCTTACGATGGTATTTGAAGAGTTTCTGGAAATTGCAATTAGTCTAGAATACAACCACAAGAAAGTTGGTGGGTATTTGCTGGGAGAGCCATATGACATTGGTCTTAACAAGGGCTGCAGCAGCTTGTTTTCAGGTGCAATTTAAAGTATTGACAACAGTGTTGAAAGCCCTTGAAGATGGGACTTCTGGTGGGAACATGGTGGACTGAACAGTTGTACCCGTGAGTTCCGCGGGCAGAACTGGCATCATGACAGTTTTCTTGGGCTCAGGATGAAGCCCAGGAGCATTTTTCTGGATCAAAGAAAATGTGCGGAATTGACCCATTTGTCCTCCGGATGGCAAGTTGCAGCCAGGAGATCATAAACAGCATTCACGATTGACAAGTAAGACTTCGCTGGGGAGGCTGAGATGTCACCATTTCCAAGCTGTGCTGCAGCCTGAAAGGGACATTAAGTCCAGTATCCCATTTCTAAAGCACCCAATTTTTTTTTAAGTATTTCTACCCTAAAAGAGGCTTTCTACATTAAGGAGAAACAATCTTTCTTGGTGCTTATTGTTATTTTTGTGATTAATTTTTAATTTTTTTTTAAAGCTTTGGATTTTGTTTTCCATCCAATACTAAGGAGGGTTCAGAGTATGTTATAATCTCCCTGTTATTATCTTTTGCTAATTCTGAAGATTTTTGCATTTTTCCTACACATTGAATCTGCCGTTCTGAACTTTCACTTTCCTACCACTACTTTCTCTGGGGAACTGTCTGTTACCTTATCTTAACTCAGTTTCTATTACCTTTCACTTCTGCTGGTTAAGTATCTAGGAGGCGCCATAATTTACAGCCTCAGACATGCAGGATCTTAACCAGACTTCCTCTGACTTTCACCGAGATATTGAAGCAGATATTAAGCTGATTTTTTCTGATTCCTGCCAAGTTATTATGCAAAATATTCAGAGCATTGTGGAAAATATGTGGTCTAAAATGTGCCATCTTGTTGGGGATGTTGGGGATGAAGCTGAAGAATCTAACAGCAATGGAAATGTCTCTCTTAAGAGTGAGATTCAGTCTTCTGTTGAAATCCTGTCTGAAATTGACAATGCTGAATTGAAGAACTTAAATGGAGAAATTGAGCTGCAAGACATGAGTGAATTTGACTTTCTGATGGAATGTTATGGAAAAGAAGGAGTTATTATGTATGGGAGGTTTTTTGAAGAGAAGTCTGTGTTTGTGAGGGGAGCAGTTGGGCTGTTTGATTTCTTTAAGAAAATAGCTCTGTGCTTATTATGGGGATATGTAAATGTTTTGGTCTATTTTGAAATGGGTTAAGGGACCAAAAATATTTATCTGGATGGGTTTTTGTTTTTTGGGGCTTTGGATGATTTTACTTATCGTTAATGATTGGGATTATGATTATTAAGGTTTTTAAAAATATTAATATTAATTCATGTTTCTTGTATTATTAATTATAATGGCAGACAATTTACATGCTTTTTTATTTTTGATCCTTATCATAGTAGACAGGAATGTATAGAGTAGTAGTAGGAAGGGAATAATTAAGTAATTGTTATTTGGGGGGAGGAGTTGATTAGGTGATTTATACTTTTTCTTTTCTTTTAATATAAAGGGAGGGAGCAATGGCATTTAGTGATTTTTATAATGTGCTAAGGGGTTGGCTTGTAGAAATAATGTGATTTTGGTTTAATATAGAGTAAGGTATTGATTATGGAAAACTGCTGTATATCCTTGCTGTTTAAAGTCAGAAGTCACTTCTTTTTCTAATCTATTCAAAATATTTCTTTTGTGTTTTCACACTTTTTTATTTCTTTTTAGTAGTTTTTTTGTTGTTCTGTATCTTTTATCTTTTTCTGAAATTTAATAAAATCATTAAAAAAAAAGAAAGAAAGAAAGCCCTTGAAGACTTCGGTCCAGAATATCTTAGGTAGTACCTCCTCCCATACCAGCCCATCTACTCCTTAAGTTCTGAAGGGGAAATCCCAACTGTGGAAGAAGTGAAAGGGGCTTCTCAGGGCCACATTTAAACTCTGGAGCTGGCCTCTCTGTGAAGCCAGGTTGGTGCAGTCTCTGCTGGTGTTCTGCCAATATTACTGCTCGTGCCACTGCATTTTGAACCAGTGGTAGCTTCCGGGTGGTCTTCAAGGGCCGCCCCATGTAGAGTGCATTGCAATAATCCAATCATGAGATAATGAGGGCATGAGTGACTGTCTGAAGGGCCTCCTGTTAACATCTCTCACTTCTGTATGATTTATCATTTTCTTAGGGGTTTTTTGTCTTTATTTTTATGTTTTTCATTTTGGCTTTTTTGGCTTTTAAATATTTTACATTTTATATTAGTTTTAACTGTTGGATGATACACTTACATTAGAGGGTGAGATAGAAATGTTATATAAATAAATAATCATGTGGGATATATTTTTAATTACCACAATGTTTAATAATAATAATAATAATAGAAAATGAATACAGCTACCATAATTTCCTTGAATGAACAAAACTGGGTGGGTGAGAAGGGGTTTGTGTGGGGGAATCCTGACTATATATCAAGGCTGATCAGAACCATTCTTCTTCCCATTTGGGAACAAAGGTTTGTGCAATAACAAAAATCTAATATTTTTAATGCATCTTTCTTTAATAGTTGTTATTAAATTACCTATAAGTTGAAATAACTACATTTCCTATGGGGATATTGGTGGAACATCCACAATTTAGTTACAGCTGACATTCCAAACAAATGTTGTGGAACTTCTCAGCTGCGGTTGGATTAGAAGCTCAGATATGGATGATCCTCTGGAGTACATTCAGAAGGTCCCTGTTGGTTAATCTACATATACAGCACCCAGAATTGTGCAACTGCTAATGTATGCTGGAAGAGTTCAGTGCACAGATTTGCTATATAGCTTTGGAAATTCAAGTAACTTACTTACTGAGATGGGAAGAGTAAAACTGTCGGGTAATGTTAGACTCTGGATATGGTGGTCCCATTGGGGCTTTTCTCTTGCAATGGCAATATTTTATTTATTTATTTGTTTATATTTCAAATTTCCATCACCGCCCATCTCCCCCGAAAAGAGTATGTCTTACTCTACTTACTTCAAGGTTGCTAAGTCAGCCCCCCTGCTGTTTTCTGCTGAGATCTCTTAGAATTCTCCCAAGCCTTACCCTAAAAACACCCCCACACCTCAAATACTGACCTGATTTCATGAATGCCAATGCCAGGGATATACAGAACAGCCTAAATCCAGTCCATGTCAGCATTCGTTCAGGTATTAGTTTGGTCCATTTTTTTTCCAGTCTTTTTAAAAAATATTCTTAATAACCATAATATGTCAAATATGTAAAACAGTTACATACAACTGTTGTATGTAATTTAAACATATTTTATACACATCTTTTCCTAATATATGTGCATTTGTATGCAACTATCACATATATATTTTTTCCTATATAACCTGCCCAAATACATCTATTGGCCCATCCATCCATCCATCCATCCATCCATCCATCCATCCATCCATCTTTCTGCACACATGTCCACATACAGAACCAAGAAATATTTTAATATGGATACTAACAGTCTCTGTGAATTATGTGCTATTGCACATAGGAGTTTCTCAATCAGGCCCCAATTAATTTACGCTGACAGAAAATGTTCATTTGTGTGCAACATTTCTCATTAGTTCATTTTTCTCAGACTTGGCAGCCAGGCCTCAAGAAGAAAAATTGCAGTATTCCTCTGTGAATTTTTCTGAGCTAGCATGTGGAAATAAATCACATCTTCAGTACCTCTGTCCTCCTATAGAGTTTTGTCACCAATTATAAATCATGAATGCAAGTCAACAACCAGCAAACAAAAGGCTATTGAGACTTTAACAATGTTGTCAAAATTCCAACATCTACCTCTCTTAAATGAAAGATTACAAGAACTCAAAGAATAGAAAAGTTTTTCACTGTTCAACTTCTGCAACTACGCCTTTTATTATGCATGCAATTGCCGCATCTCTGAAATTTGCACCCTTTTGAGTCTTTTAATAGCCAATAGGTTTATGCTTACTTTACATGTAGCCTTATACTTTAGGGGGGGGAAAGGAAATAAGTAAAGAATTTGATAAGAAAGACCCACCCTGTCCGTAAACTGTTTTAACAGGTAAAAGTACTCCAAAATGGGTTACCAGTTCCTGTAAGCAGAACAATATTCACCAGGATACAGCGGGGATGGGGAGGAGGGGAAGGTTTTACCAATCCTCACACCCGCTTGCCATCCCTGGAAGGTTGTAGATCCATCACCCCCTTCTCAGTCTGTGGAAGTCTCCCCTGGACTAACCTCTTCTGTTCGTAGAAGAGACGCCTCTGGTCTTGATGCTGTGACTGAGCTAAATGATCTCTCTACTTCACTTGCATCATTTGATTTATAGCAGGTGCTGCTACCTCCCAAAATGTTTTGTTCTCTACTGTAAGGAAAATTAGGGCTCAGTATCTTAGACTTCAAGATAATGAATGATGTAAGGGGGAAAAAACTCAGGGCAAGGATTAATGTCCCTGAACATAGGCATCAAAAGGGTTTAAACCATTTTCATCCTAGCTTCAGACCACTGAAAGCTCCAAATGTCCTAGCATTAACTGAAGCTGCTCATTTAATACTACCCCTCGTGCAATAATACCATTGGGGCTACACATTTTTAAATCTTTAAAACACGTTTAACCCTTTCTTTATATGGACCCAGAGCTTTCAAGCCATCTAGAAGCTTGGGAGTTATTCCAGCAGCTGCAGTGCACTCGGAGCCGTGAGCTTCCTAGTTATGAATTAAAACCAAACCCACCACATGTTTGTCTTTAATCTTCCGTGTTCCTCAGTCAATTGTAGTGCCATAAAATAAAAGGAGTACAATGCAGTTCTGATCTGGAGGGTTTTATGGCCACTTGGCCCCACTGCTCTGAGTGTGATTGTGCAAACCATCCCCTCTCCAACTGGCAAGCGCTTGACTGTTAGGTGAAGCAGCAAAGCAAAGCAATTGCACGTAAGCAAATTAGTCACAGCCACAACTCACAAGTCAGTGTGATCACTGCCAAAGTACACATTCCTGAAACATTCCTTTGAAATTTGGCAATTTGAAAAACCGTACACAAACCAGTGGGCTAGGACCCAAGCTGCCATGGCAACACTCAGTCTATCAGAAGCAGTATTTGTACCTTTTATCTTCTCTGAAATTTGTGGCAAAAGAAGAGGAGACAAAAATGCTGGCAAATCCCTCTACCACCACCCTCAGCTTCTGCCCTTTTATACACACACATACACACATGCCTGGTTGCAGCAATTGCTCCCTTAATTTGATGCTGCCTGACTTCAGATGGGAAAATTCAGCTGGGTTGTGTGATGGGGCCAAGTGCAGGTAGTCCTCACTTAATAACCATTCATTTAGTGATGGTTCAAACTTACAACAGTGCTGGAAAAACCAACTTACAACTAGTTCTCACACTTATAACCATCACAGCATCCCCGCAGTCACATGATCATGATTTGGGCACTTGGCAACCAGTTCACATTTATAAACTTCCCAGTATCCCGTGGATTGCCATTTTTTACCTTCCCAGCCAGCTTCTGGCAAGCAAAATTAATGGGGAACCATGTGATTTGCTTAACAACCACATGGTTCACTTAATGCTCACAGTGATTCACTTAATGGCCACTGCAAAAAAGGTCGTAAAATTGGGTTGATTTGCTTAATGACCACTTCACTTAGCAACCAAAATTCTGGTCCCAATTGTGGTCGTTAAGTGAGGACAACCTGTAAAGCTCTCCCATTGCTCTCATTCCTTCCTCAAAGAGTCTAAGCTGGAAGAGGCAAACCAGCTGTACAGTCTCTGCCTGGAACCATCCAATATTTGAGTGACCACAGATGATGCTTGTCAAAGCTCATTACACTTTAAATAAGTTTATTAATACTAGGAAAGTATTACTGCTAAGAAGGCAAAGACCCACTCATTACCAACAGTAATTGCCGCTACTATTTTGCACTGATTTTGCGGGGGGGAGGGTCCTAATAAAAATAATAGTGGAGCCTTCTGCACCTTCTGGGTGCTTTTGGGACTACAACTACCGCACCTCCGGAGAAAATAGGAGACAGGATCTTTAGGTATGCCACCTTGAGTTGTACAGAATAAAGATGGGGTGTTAATCTAATAATAAACAAACGATTGATTGATTATGTCCCATGAAGTTGGTGCTGATTCTCAGGACATAGATAGATTTTCTCCATGACAATCTGTCCCTAACTTGGCCCTCCAGGTCTTCCAATGGCACACGCATTGCCACTGTAACTGAGTCCATCTACCTTACTATTGGTGATCCTTCCACCTTTCCCAGCGTTAGAACCTTCTCCAGAGAGCTGGGTCTGCACATAATGCGGAGTCTTCTCCACAAAATTCTGATCATGTTGAAGTTTCAAAACACGTGGAGGAAGCTAGTTTGGGAAGGGCAATCCAACCCAAGGCTACTCTTGGAATTCTTTTTCTTCTTACAGACCAGCAGTGTCCTTTATTACTATAATTTTAGCAGAACCATAACTAGACTAACAGCTTAGGAGCCTGGGTGTGATGGACTTTGCTAAGATTAGCCTTGCTGGGTTGTTTCTGGTGATGATGGTAACTTGCTTAAAAGCAGAGAGTTGCTTTAATAGTTGACTTAAAAATTGTGCTCCAAGAGTGCACATTATTGGTTCCTCCTCACATTGGAGACAGGTTTCAAGCAGGGTGCCACAAAGATCAGCCCTGGGTCCCCTACTTTTCAACATTTTCATTAATGACTTGGAAGAAGAGGAGGCAGAAATACTTACAAATTTGCAGATGATACAAATTCGGAGGGATGGCTGATATTCTAGAGCAGTTTTTCTCAACCTTGGTGACTTCAAGATGTGTGGACTTCAACTTCCAGAATTCTCCAGCCAGCAAACTTGGCTGGGGAATTCTGGGAGTTGAAGTCTACACATCTTGAAGTCGTCAAGATTGAGCAACACTGCTCTAGAAGAAGAAATACAATTTAAAATTATTTTGATGGCTTGAAAAAAATGGGCTGAAATGACAGAATGGAATTTAGCAGAGACAAGTGCAAAATTCTTCACTCAGGAAATAAAAATCAAATGCACAGGTGCAGGATGTAAAAAAGACTTCAGAAGGCTGGTTGATTGTAAACTGAATTTCAGCCAGCAATGTGGTATGTCTTCAGAGAAGGTAAACGTCATTTTAAGCTGCAGCAACAGAAATATAATATCCAAATCCCATGAAGTAATTGTTCCACTTTATTTCAAATTGGTCATACCCTCCTAAAATACTGTGTTGGGTTCTGGTCACTGTATTTGAAGAAGATTTCAGAGATAGGACAGCACTCTTTAAATTGCTTAAGGGTTCTTTCTTGCTGAATGACTTTCACACCTGCATGACAATATAGTCATTCCTCTTGGCATGTTGATGCAGTTAAGTTGAAAACTTCACCTGCTGAATTCCTGCTTGTCGTGCAGTTTTTATGATTCACAGGAACTCTGTTAGGGAAATATTGGCAGCTTGCAACAATATCTCCATGCCAAGATGATACAGAATCTGTTTTGCTTTAAAGAGCTTCATGGAATAGAACACAGGAAGCAGCATTTTATCAGATTGGACTTAGAGCTATCCTATCTGGGCTGCAAAAAAAAAAAAACCTAGATGGCAACAAAAAGATACCAAAATAGCTCTTTGCTCCCATGTTGTAATGGTTTTCCAGATTTTTGCAGCCCAAATATGGTAAACCTAGTAAGACTGCTTGTACAAGTCTCATGTCTGTGGTCTTTTGACTTTTTCTTTTCTTTTCTTTTTTTTGTCTTTCGACCTAAGGCAGAGTTTTTCCACATTAGCTGCTGGATTTTTGCTGTAGAGATACCAGACATACTGTAGATTGGAGATGGGACCTTCTACATGCTATCCTAAACTAAGATTCCAGGTGAACTGCTAATATCACTGTAGCATTTTGATGAGGTCACAAGAGGAACAGCACCCAATGAAGTCCTTTGAGGAAAGCTAAGTAGAGGTGGACCTTGTTAGCAGAGGTGCCAGCAGGATCCAATCCTTTATCAAAGGGGCAAAAGCACCATTGCAATGTAAACTCCACCCTTTCATACATGAAAGTAATGCCACCAAGACTTTGGAGATAAAATGTAGCCCTCCTTTAAGCATGTTTTCATTCTGTACCACCCTTTGATCAATTTAAAATCTATTTAATCACTACCAAACTCATCCCAAATCCAGCAATGATAATGCATATCAAGGAAATGTTAGCAGAGGCCAGGAGTTTATGCTTGGTAGCTCTTATGCATTCTTAAGTAGTTTAATTAGCAATGTAATTTCCTGTAGACCCCCAGTGCTCTTTTGAGAACAAAGCTGAATTACAATTACAGTTCTCCTTGGCTGAAAAAAAGGAGCAGCAGGCAAGAGCCCGATGAAGCATAGCCATTTTTCTGCAAAAGTGGTATAATGAGGGAGCAGCAGTGAGCTAATGCAAGCATATGGAACTATTCATAGGCATGGCCTATAAACTGAAGGCATCATGCGTCATTAGGTGTTCAGTAGCAGAAAAAGCAGCCTGTTTGCTGCAAAGGCAAAGTGCTTGCATTTTGTTAAAACAGAATAGGGGAAGCATCTGAGAGAGTCGCATTTGTTTGTTTTTCTTGGAAATTCAACTAATATACCAAGTGCCACTCTTCTATCACGTCTGGTCACTTACTAGTCAATTTTGTGGAAGCCCTGGGTAGACAGCCTTTGTTTATTTTGAAAGACACTTTCCAAGTGCTGCTGCATTTGATGGGGTTGATGTTAATTCAGACTTATGAGTGGAATCCTAAACATCTGCTCCAGAATGGGATCCCTGCATAAAGATAGCCCACGCTTAAAGCAAGCTTTTGCTGGTCAGATGAGATTTGAAGCATAAGCTTTGGTGGGCAGGAGCCTGCCTTTGAGGTACTCATTGAGTGTCTATTCTGATACTGTAGGCTACTTTGAAGTGTGAAGAGCAAGAAAAATCACAGCAGTGTGAACAAATTTTTAACAGAATCCCTTACAAATGGAAGCCTTTTCCTGTCACTCTGGATTGAATAAATGATTTTGAGGCCACCTCTCTTTAAGCCTGGGTCCTGACTAAAATACAATGGATATCAGGAAGTTTGTAATTTGACAAGGATGTGTCAGGAGGTAACAGATCTGTCCCTTGAGATTTTCCCTAGCTTGATGAAATACACTCCCTACATGTTGTGACTATGAATTGGCGTAATAAAAGTGAGCATTTTTTATAACCAGCATGACTTAGGGGGAGGGGTATGATTTGGAGAATAATGATTTTACCTGTTCAGCCCAAGATTTCTATATTGGAGGAAGAATGTTTATAACACCTGGATTCCAAATGTTATTTCCTGAGGGTACATTCCTTCCAACTCTAGGCAGAATAAAATGTAAACGCACTATCTAAAATCATATCCATATTTGATAATACAACAACTGTCTGGTTTCCTCTTAGTTCTGTTTTTCACTTACCAAACAGATTCCTTGGTGCAACCTGAAACTACTTCCACGCCTGGCAGAATCTTATCTGGATGTCTGGATCTACTCTCATATTTCTTTTTAAGGTTGCAACTAAATTTTTATTTAATTTATTTATTTTTCAGATTTTGCCATCGCCCATCTCCGCTCACAAGAGGGACTCTGGACGGTTTACAATAATGCCAGTTCCAGAGCTAGAATTGTTTTACTTTGATTACCATCTAAGCATGATGAAGAACAGCTCTTGAGAATTCAAAAGATTGTTCAGTATTCTGTGACCTTGCATTGGTCTTATTGGTGAAATGTGGATTTTTGAACTTTTGGAATAGTAATTTGTTGACCTTCAGGAAAGGATCGTTACCTTGTTGTGGTGCTGGAGCTTGAGCACCTCAATGATGCCATGAGATAAACCGTGAAGGGCCACCCAAGATGGGAAGGTCATGACAGAGAGGTCAGACTAAATGTGATCCCTGGGGAAGGTAATGGCAACCCACCCCAGTATTCCTGCCGTGAAAACTAAATGGATCAGTAGAACCAGAGATATGTCGGTATACCATTGGAATATGAGACCCCCAGGTCAGAAGATGGTCAAAATGCTACTGGGGAGGAACAGAGGATGAGTTCAACTAGCCCCAGATGTGATGACGCAGCTAGCTCAAAGCTGAAAGGATGGCTAGGGGCCAACGGTGCTGGTGGTGAACGGCGAATCCGATGTTCTAAGGATCAACACACCATTGGAACCTGGAATGTAAGATCTATGAGCCAGGGCAAATTGGATGTGGTTATTGGTGAGATGTCAAGATTAAAGATAGACATTTTGGGCGTCAGTGAACTGAAATGGACTGGAATGGGCCACTTCACATCAAATGACCACCAGATCTACTACTGTGGACAAGAGGACCACAGAAGAAATGGAGTAGCCTTCATAATTAATAGTCAAGTGGCTAAAGCAGTGCTTGGATACAATCCAAAAAACGATAGAATGATCTCAATTCAAATTCAGGGCAAGCCATCTAGCATCACAGTGATCCAAATTTACGCCACAACCACAGATGCTGAAGAAGCTGAAGTAGAGCAGTTCTATGAGGATCTGCAGCACCTACTGGACAACACGCCTAAAAGAGATGTTATTTTCATCACAGGAGACTGGAATGCTAAGGTGGGCAGTCAAATGACACCTGGAATTACAGGTAAGCATGGCCTGGGAGAACAAAATGAAGCACTGGGTACCCCAAGGATCAGATCCTCCCACAGAGTCCTCCTTGTGTAGTAACAATACCTTCAGAATCCTCCTCTAGGTATATAGCTGGAGAAGGTATTACTTGGTAAGACTGAAGATCTTTTTTTCCTGCAATACCCACACTTTTAAATTCTTTCCAAAAGAAGGGTCATATTTTCAGTGCCAAGTCAAGAAATTTCCAGTCGATTTTAAATTTCTTATGCTGTCATGCTTTTTTTACTTTGTTGATATAGTTGTTTGCAGTTTTTTTAAACTCAGAATCCGTATTGAGAAGCCTTTTTTTTTTAATTCATTTGTCAATTTTTTATCACCGCCCATCTCCCCCCTAAGGAGGGACCCTGGGGGGTTTACAATAGAAATAAAATTTAAAATTCAATACAGACTATAACTAATACATTAAATATAGATGTAAATAAAAGATAAAAATATAAAATGCAAAAAAATCCAGATGGCAGTAACGTTCTACTTCAGTCCATGAATATATAAGAGGCCATTCTAGGGTTCCAGCGATACCCAAGAATGACTATTCATTTTAATAATGAAGGGTAGGCTAATGAAATTAAAGAGAGTTAATAAAGAAAAAAAAACCCACTGTTCAGCAGCAGCAGATAAACAAACAAACAAAAAATGGGACAAACAATAAAAGACAACGTCACTATTGACATTGTTGATATTATCTTCTGATTCTATTTTTCAAAAGTATCCTTCGGTATTTCCAATGTTAGAATGTTTGAGTCATTCTGTAGCTGTTAATCAGGTTTATGTATTCTTCTTTAATTAAAATCTTTATTTCCCTCTATTGTCCAATTTTTAAACTTGTTTATCTCCTTTATCGCTTAGAAAAAATCAAAACAAGTCAACTTTCCCATGAGAAGGATTCTTTATAATTAATTCCAAAATCTTATTTCAAATTTATCTGGATCCTTAATCAATTTATAACTTTCTAAAATCAAAATCTCAATTAGCTTTTTGCTGTTTATTTCAATTTTTAAAAGTTCTTAATCTTGTAGTTAAAATTTTCTTTCATTAAGATTGAAGGCAGATTCACCTGGTGTTTTCAAACTTGACAATCCAAAGCTGAAAAGTAGTTAATAAGCAATTTCCAAATGTGATTAGAATAGAAGGTATGTGAACTTAGTGTCCTTTTAAAGATGCCAACTGCGGTTTGAGCAAGATGGCTATTCTCTTGTCTCCCAGTGCTCAAAAGCCGCTGGAGACTGCTGTCTTACAGTCTCCTCACAAGGAGCAACTGTCTGGAGCACTGGTGGGCAATCTCCCATCCTCTCTTTGTCCAGAGAGGTTCAAAGAGTCAGTCTACTCACCAGCTCTTTGTTCTTTGCCACAGTTGTCAGCTCCGCTTTTCACAGAGCCATCTTCAGTCTGCCATTTCTTCCTCCGGAAGTCTGTCATGATGTTCTCAAACATCTTTCCTGATGCACAGCCCATTCATACCCTTGGGAACCATCTCAGCTGAAAGCAGTGAAGCAAGTCAAGAGTTGATGAGGACACAAGTGGAGGAAAACTTGTCTCAAACCTAATCAAACACTAGTAAGAGCTGGTTGTTGAGCCTACACTGCATCCCCCCAGAGTCACAAGGCAGAGCTTTTTTGTAGAGAGGTCCTTGACAGAAATCCGCAATAATTGATATATGAGCAAAAGGAGCTGAAACATTCTTTAAGACCTGGAAAACAAGGTAATATTCAGAAGCCTCCCTGATTCACTCGAGTTGAAGAAGGAGGGTAGGTAAAGCACAATCAGGCTTGCAACATTGTTATTATAGCCAATCTCATACAGTTTGAGCCTTCCTGTGGAGTTGATTTTCTGGTGTGGTCTACCTAGTGGGCCTGACATTTTCTGAGCAGTTTGGGAATTTTGGGATCTGGCTCTGCTAAAGATCCTATAGAACCCTCAACAGCTCACTGTGACATGTTGGCTAGACAGGTTGAGGACAAATTTGATCAAATTCACCATGACTTGGTCTCTGCAGTTTCTGTAATTCAATCTATAGATGTGTCCATGACCCCATCTGGTCAGAATTGTTTGGATGCATTTCACTTCTTAAGGCCAGTGATACAGGCAAGCCATGGAGCCTTCATTTGTTTGTTTGTTTATCAAATTTTATCACTGCCCATCTCCCCCCAAAATGAGGGACTCTGGGTGGTTTGTAAGTCTGCTTACCACTAGAGACCAAACAGCAAAGCACAACACAAAAGTTAAAAGAAGGAGATCAAATAGTAAGCTCTTAAAAAATCAAAGTCTAATTATTATCAATTATCATGTCTCCCTTACATAATCACTACTGAGCAAAATTGGTTGTTCCTATAAATGAATCCACTAATAGGGGGGGGGGGGAAGACACTTTCTTCATATGGCTGGCTCCAATGAGCAAAAGAGTTATTAGGTGAGGACACAGGGTTAGTACTTAAGACATCACAAGAAAACATGAGAAACTGATTCAGTTGGCCCTTTGGAACTAGGGCAGAGCCAATCTTATACTCCTAGATGTTAGGAAATTATATCTAATCAACAAAAACACTCTCCAGTGCAGAAAAGACACAGTATAGGTAAGATAGTTGACTAGAGGAAAAGGTCTTCTGTCTCAATCATCTTTGCAATAATAGAAGAATAAACTTTGATCTTTCTGGAAGATCTTGTCAAGAACATCCTGTTTTATCTCTTAAACTGCTTCCTCATATTCTTGTTGGAGCAGAAATTGAGCTGAAAGGCCACAACAACTTTAGTCTAATTAACATATTTATTCCAGGAAGAAGCAAAACCATAAACAAGAATTAAGGGCTTCAGACTTCTGAGTTATTTAATTTCAGCCAATGCTGTAGCCAGCATATTCTAATATGAGCCTGGAGAAGAGAGTCTGGTCTCCAGGTATAACAGAGCATTAGGTACACACTGGGATCACACAGCATTGCCTTTATACAGTATATTTGGTGTGAGCTCCTTCAAAAGCTCTTAACTCTTTATGTATGCACAGCTGTATGTCGTAAAGCAAAAGGCTGAAAACCTTGGCTCTGAAGAATATGACTGTGGCAGCCACAGCGTTATTTCCTTTGCAGCTAGCAAATTGCATTATTGCTTTAGATTTTTCCTCCTTGGCCAGATTTGAAGTCTTATTTACAGTTATCCAAGATGGTTCCCTATAACAAGTATCTAAATTAGAACATACCTGTTTTCAGATAATAATGATAGTAATTACAGTAATAATACATGTCCTCCCTCGTTTTGCCAAAAAAAAGTTTCTCCTGAGGACTTGTCAGGAGAGCCATTGAGTTTTTATGTAACGTTTTTATTTCAACAAGCTAACAAAAGCATTACTTTTTCTACAGCCAGTTACTGAATGCGGGGTATGCACCTCAGTCTAAAGATAAGATGACACAGATTCAGTCTTAACATCTGCTTACTCTGAGCTATATAATGCTTTGATTATATTTTTATTGTCTAAGTGCAGATATCTGTAATTCAGTTAAGTTTTAATAGATTGCCTTAATTCTCATACTCATATGTAGTGGCTATTGCTTATTATCACATTACATGCCCTTGTATTCTTCAGCCTGCCCTCTGGCCGTGCTGGCTGGGATGGATAAGAATTTAATACACCAAGCAAATACCAGGATGAAGAAGACAGTATGAACACTGACAACATCTCTGTCTTGAAAAGGTGAAAGGTAAAAGGTCCCCCGTGCAAGCACCGAGTCATGTCTGACCCTTTGAGGGGATGCTGCTTTCACGACATCTTCTAGGCAGACTATAGAGTGGGGTGATTTGCACTGCCTTCCTCAGTCGTCACCTTCCCCACAAGCTGGGTACTCATTTTACCAACGTCGGAAGGATGGAAGGCTGAGTCGACCTGAACCGGCTACCCGAGAATCCAGCTTCTGCTGGGATCGAACTTGTGTCGTGGGGAGAGTTTTTGGTTGCAATACTGCTGCCTACCACTCTGTGCCACACAAGGCTCTTAATGTCTTAAGAAGACATTATTGAAAAACACTTTCCTGCATCTATACCACATCAAAGGACACAGTAATGAGGGGATATTGCTGAAACAGCAGTTGGTGAACACATCCTGGAGGATATCAACATTTCTGAAAAATAAAATTAGACTTCTTTTTTTGGAGTCTGTGGTGAGGAGAGGTGGGAATTTCCTGAAGAACTTTGCTTCAAGAGTGGGGCCAAGCTCTGTCCAGCAGTACTGCTGTCTGAAATATCAACAGGTGCCAAGTGTCCATGATATCCCACGTCATCCTAATTTTCCAGCATGGACTTGAATCCTGGGATGGGATTGTATCTACAAATCTCAGCATCTGCAGAATTTTGAGGCATTTTCTCAAGCTACCCAGTAAGAAACAAATAATTCTTACAAAAGTTAATTAGAAGCGTGTTTGTTTGGAAGTCTTTTCCCAGCCTTGTAACAACAGGGAACGTCAGCATATATTCTTAGGCTTAATTTGCTTTGCACTGTAATCCATGTACTTAACCTATACTAAAATGCAGGTAGAGAGAAAGGGGGGGGGGGCAAAGCCAGCAGTAATTAACTGTTAGCAGCGGGTTTTGAAATTGTAATTTAAAAAAACAGCTGCCAGTTTTGGTCTGGCATCCCAGTGTAACACCACAGCTTCATAAGCATGCCTCATCGACTTTCAAGATGAAATACTTCAGACCAGTTGAGGATTTCTTGCAGCTTTAAAATTAAAAGTCACAGATATTGACACATTAAAGGGGATACCCCTGTTTGTGATATTTTGTTTGCTTTGTTGTTGGATTGCTATCTTGTGATTATGTAGTAGTTATTTTTGTACTTGTTTTGGTTAATTGTTTTTGTGTTTGGACGTTATTTATTGTGTGACCTATCCAGAGTCAGTTGGAGTTGAGTGGCATCCAAACTGAATAAATAAAAATTAAGGAGTTGGAAAAATGAGCAGGTCCTTTACTGAAGGCAACACCTCTACTATCCTGGGGGTTACATTAAAGTTTAGCAACAATTTATTATTAATAATAGCTATTATTTTGAGACATTTATCTACCCACTTAATTTCTTAATGTTATCTCCGCCTCCTTCCAATGCAATCTAAATTTGTAAAAGCCCTTCTCATTTAAAATTCAGTATTTCTCTTAGGGAGCGTTCTATAGAGACATCGCACTGAAAAGGGTCATTTAGGCTACTGAGGGTTAAACCTCCTGTGCGGTGTAGGAATCCAGACAAATGTCTAGATTTTAACTGAACAAGGACCTCTGTAGGAGAACCCACCATCTCTACAAATAATTTGTACCTCCATATAGATCAGGATTATTAAAAAAAAACAATAACAGGAAGGCCTAAAACAGAGAGGAAGTAGTGAGTTGGGGTAGAGGAATGGGAGATTTCTTTAAAGAAATTAAAAGCAACATAACATATCAAATGATTCTCAGGAATGTCTTCCTGTTAAACAACATTTGTTTGCAAAAAAGTCCCTCATTTCTTTTCTCTCTAATGCCCTGATTTTTAACATTATATCATCATAGACTACATGACTCATTCACTCTAATATTGATATAGATACTATCCGGTTATATCTGCTTGTTTATGTTGTCCCTTAGAGCCGGGTTCCTCAACCCTGGCAACTCTAAGCTGTGTGGACTTCAACTCCCAGAATTCCCCAGCCAGCAAAGCTCTGGGAGTTGAAGTCCGCACAGTTTAGAGTTGCCAAGGTTGAGGAACCACTGCCTTAGAGTACAAATTGAAGAGGGTTGATAGGGCTGAATGTGGTTCAGCAGCACATAATCAAACACACAGCAAAACTGTAGTTGAGCCTGTGGAGCACATCACTTTCCAAGGATGCATTGTCTTCAAAGCTGGGTTATCTTAAGTTGGTCAAACATTATTGACCAGCTTTAATCAAGATCAATCATTGACCTGATTATGTGTCCTCTATCTGATCCTGGCACCTAACTAGAAGCCTGAATCTGGTAAATGCAGACTTCACTTCACTGTGAATACAAGTATTTATGCACGTTCTTTGTTCAGACTCAAGTCTGATTCTGAGCAAAGAACATATGTAAATATATTTACACTAAAGTCTGCATTTACTCAAAGTTAGATCAACTAGGGCAGTGTTTCTCAGCCTCAGCAACTTTAAGACCTGTGGACTTCAACTCCTAGAATGTGTGGAGTTGAAGTCCACACCTCTTAAAGTTGCTGAGGTTGAGAAACACTGAGGACACCTAACCAACCCCAATATTATTTGACTAGCTTTAACCTCTTTGGAAATACATTTCATTCTGAAAAAGTCCTTTGTTGTTTTGAGGCTGGAAATGAATTAACACCTTGACCTACAGGCATCTTAAGCACCGAAATTCTAGTAAATTTGAGTTAGTGCTATGCTTCATTATATTCTAAAAGAGACTGATTAGTTTTGCTCATCTTTTGTTTTGGTTCTTTCCTAAGCATAGGAAATAAGAAGGTGAAGTTTGTTTGTTTGTTTATTTGATTGATTGATTTCTATAGCTGCCCATCTCAGCAAGTGACTCTGGGCGGCTTACAACAATAAAACCATAAAACAATTAAAACAATTATAATTAAAACAGTTAAAATATAAAATAAATACAAAATAAATATATGGCTGCCAAGTGAGCAATGCATAGATATTAATACAGCCAAGAGACGGGACCATCCACACGCTCGAGGCCCCAGGCCCAGGCACAAAGCCAGGTCTTTACGGCCTTACAAAAGGCCAACAGGGTGTCATGAGTGCCGTTGAGCTGAAGTCATCAGCGCAATGGCACACATGACAATAGCAAGGAAATAGGTGAAGGGGCTCAAGATAAGTAGCCATCAACCCACAACGACTAACGGCCAACAAACAATAACTAAACGGATCATGGAGCACACCCAAGCCATCAGCGCCAATACATCGGAGATCGCCCAGCTGACAGCAATCACCAGAGGAATAGAAAACCTGATGATGGGCGATCCCGGAACGCCAGCGGGGCCTCACAACCCCTCACCCACCGGCAGGGCAACGTATTGGACAAAGGGGGGTGACGTGACCGCGAGTGAGGGGGCGCTGACCGGCGCGGGGTATTTAAACCCCGCACCGGCGCGCTCCTGTCACTCTCAGCTTTTTTCTTCCGACGCTGTAACTGCGCTGTGAATAAATCAGAGCCTGATCCACGAACCAGTGTCTGAGTATTATTCAGAGGCAGGCAGCGCATGACACAGGGTCAGGGGCATCCTAATTTCTGGAGGGAGGATGTTCCAGAGGGCAGGGGCTATGGAGGAGAAGGCACGCCTTCTAGTTCCCACCAGCTGACACTCCCTGGCTGACGGGACCTGCAGCATACCCAACCTACTAGATCGAATTGGACGGGCAGAAACAACTGGGAGAAGGCGGTCCCTTAGGTAATCCAGCCCCAAGCCATGAAGGGCTTTAAAGGTGACGACCAGCGCCTTGAATTGCACCCGGAAGCACACTGGCAACCAATGCAGCTCACGTAGCAGTGGTGTTACATGTGCCGAGGAGCCAACACCATTTACTATCCGTGCAGCTCCATTCTGCACTAGTTGAAGCTTCTGAATGCTCTTCAAGGGCAGCCCCTTGGTTGGTGATTTTATTTATGCTCCTGGCCAATGATATCTGCAGGTATAGTTTAAAAAGTCAAGATGATGGTGATAACAGTGTGATGGAAGCTGCATCTTTTTTTCCTCACAGTGCTGTGGTCTCCATCTTGACTTTTTTGACCTTACCCTGTGGACAGTCCTGCTCCTGTTATTTATCTGTCCGTCCATCCATCCGTCTGTCTGTCTATGTATTAAATTTGTACACTACCCAACTCCTAATAACTATTAGGTGAACATATTGACCTAATTTTAAGAAGAGTAAAATAACTTACACAGTATCCTATTTTTCTTTATATGTTCCCAACATAAAGTTGGATACCTGCATGTCAAGTCAAGAGTATTTATTAATCAAACAAACAGGTGATAGCTGTTTTACTTTTGAAATGCACCCTTAAAGTTGGCAAGAGAAGCTTAAGCACATAGGCAGGGATGTCTGTAGCATATGGTCAAAAAAGTCAAGATGGCGGCCAGGACAGTGTGATCAAATCTCTACTGGTTTTTTATGTGCATTGCACACATAACCCACATAAAAAACAGGTGAAGGTTCAATCACACTGTCCTGGCCACCAGCTTGACTTTTTTTACCTTAACCTGTGACACCTCTGTGGGCCGTAAAGCGTAAGTCTTATGAGGGAGTAGACCTCGAGACATCTGAGGGAAGTCACACTGGAAGAGCAGAGATCACAGCCAGGATCAGCCCTGGCCTCAAATATTTTGCTGCTTGAGATAAAGTAGTAATGACTCTACCATCTCAGAAAGTCAAGCTACATAGTACACAAAGTGGGTTATTTTAAGAATGAGGCAAAAAGGGGGCTTTCTTTCACCCTCCTAGCCATGAAGATGATGACAGTGATACATATGGCAGTTGTTGCTCGTCCAAGGAAGCAGCTTATGACAACTGCCCATTCAAGCCAACAAAAGAGAAAAAGCAAGTTTGCAGCCCAGGAACTGTCCTTAACCACCAGACAGCTAAGCAGTCTTGTAGGAGAGAGACAGCCTCTCCCCCTGGGCTATTAGGTAAGAGGGGCCTTTCTCCAGGGTGGTGGCTTTAGATAATAGCCAAAAGCGGTCATTTCCCCAAGCGTTGAACTGTTAGCATGATTTGGTCTTGATTTTAGTCCTGATTTTAATTGCATGGATTTTATTGTTGTGCTTTATAGGTTTGCATCTTGATGCATGGCTTGTGAATACTGCCTTGGGTGCTTATGTAAGCAGAAATGTGGGATATTAATAATCATGCTGTCAAAGGACAAGGAGAAGAAAGGGGAATTCAGTCCTGAACATTCTGAACCTGAGACGATCACTACATGTATAATTGTCTTACTGTATTCCAAGGAGAAAACAGCAAGAGTCACAATTCTCCTCACTAATTCTACTTCTAAACACTAATCCCACCATCAGGGTTGGAGCAGAAAATGTTGTTGTCTCAGTGCAACTTGGTTCTTAGAGACAGGATTCCATTTGTACCTTTCATCACATGCTCGAAATTCTGCCTGTTGCCAGTAGGCAGAATTTGTTTCTCTTCAAATATGAGCACTTAAACAATCACAACTTCCTCATGATTCCTGATTTTAGGAAAATGATATTTCAGGCTTGCTGTCTCCTCAGGATGGGTGGGCAAAACCAAATAAGTGTTCTCTTTATTTCTCCCATGAGAACCACCAACTGCTGCTCGCTTCAGCTGTGTGTCCAGATTAACAGGGCAACATTTCATTTTCTTCATAACATGTTACAAGAGCTTTTATCATTTATTTCATAGGTTTCATATCTTGTATTTCATCAGGGAATACAAGAGAAGTAAGGAAGTGACTAAGCAGTATATCACAGTACCAGAAAAACATCTCAGCTCTTCCACAGCCACAGACTGACTTGGGTGGGGTTGTGTCAAATATTTGGAGGCTGCGACAGGTCAGATTTATCAAGACAACATTTTCCAGAGCTTTTCTTTTTTTAGCAGGAATCAGTTTTATGGCTTATCTTTCTGGATTATAGAGCAACCATAGATGATCGCAAAGCTAATAGCTGCTGCAGCCTGATAGGACTTATCTCAGTTGGTAAACATTAGTACTGAATTGCCAAAATGCAAGATATCTGTTAGCAGAAGCAATTTCAGGATTAAACAGAGACTTCTGACTTTTGCATGAGTAACTCCTCTTCCCCCACAATCGGCCAGTTAGAAAGCTGGGCCGAGTGAGGCAACTACATGAGGCAGGGGATGTGTGGGGAGGACAGAAAGGCTTCTCTTGGGGTTCCAGACAACAGCTTGCAAAATATTGGGTATTAAATGCTCAGTCAGAAATGTTGGGCTTAGGCATTAAATGCTCAGTTGGAAATGAAGAGTAAGAAATTGGGCAGGTCTTCAATCAAATGTAGAGGATGAAGCTTAACTATGGAAAAGAGCTCAGGATAGTTAGTGTAGTTTCATACACCCTATTCCAATCTTAACTTTTCGCATGATGTAAGACTGCAACTCCAGTCATCTCCAGCTACTGGCCGTCTTTTTTTTTTTAATCTGTTCAATCGTGTCCGATTCTTGGAGACTGCCTGGAGAAGTCCCTTGGCCATTTGGATTGGGCTAAAAAGACGTGTGGTATTACAACTTCTGGGGAAACAACTGGAAATGGTTTGAATAGCTCTGCTTGGATTCAGTCTTGACCATGCCTACAGCTTACCGAAATCCATAGATCTCTTCTCAACAAAGTAGCCCTTAAAGTTTGCATGGTAAAAGCTGGAAAGGAAATTGCTGTGTACAAACTTGTAAAACAGTAATTATGCTGCACTGTAGATGCATCGTAACAAGTTTGTGGGAAAGCAAAATGTTCTCCTCTTTGCTTATCAGAGTCATCAGAGCTACTTGCCTCCCAGGGCCGCAACTAGGGGGAGCACTGTGCTGGGGGGGGGGCAAAATGAGTGCTGGGGGGGGCGCCAAAATGCGCACTGGGGGGAGGCGCCAAAATAGGCGTGGAATCCATGTTTGCCCTGGGTGACACAGACCCTAGTTGCGGCCCTGTTGCCTCCACCCACGTAAAATGCTGATACCAACTTGAGAATCACAGTATAGGAATTAACAGAAGGGGGAGCATTTGGGAGATGGGAAAGGATGGCAGGAGGCGTGCATGGAAGAAGGAGGTGGCGTGGAGGTGTGCTGTGAACCACTCACTTCAGTCAGGAAAGCTGTCATTAAAAAGGTTTATAACAACATCACTTGTGGCCTTGAGCTGAGTAAGACATCCTACTACAAATTCCCTGATCTGGTGCTGCCCCTGTTATTCTCCTGTTGGTCGTGATGGCTGGGAATTCTGGGAACTTGAGTCCAAGGTCTCTGGAGATTGGTTGGATTGTATTAAAAAAAGGCAGTTCTACTGCAGCATGAAGTCTCCTGCTAAGAATGCCTAACCGTAAATGGATGCATTATATTTAAGTATAATCTTTAAACCCAAAGAATGTCATAACACTCTCTTTTTAGACATCTGGATACTTTCACTGGAGACAAACAGAATGGCTATAAATCTCTGGCACTGGGAGAGGAAAAGAGATATTAGTGAAAAATGTTAATGCAAAACATTCAATATTAAGGGCAACTGCTCAGACTGGAAATTCAGAGCCTATTTATAAACAACAGCTCTAAGCAATCACAGACAAAATTAGAATGGCAGTGCAAGATTATCTCAGACAGGAGATGGACAAAATAATTCATCCTCTTGATTTCCCTGTAGGGGAGTTCCTCCCTAGAGAAACGGAAGAGTACAATTGTAGGATTGTGCTGTCATCCAGTTCTAAGGCTCACTTATGTAGGAACATACTTTGCAGCTTCAGGGAAAATATAAACCAGAGCTTTGGTAGCTCATAACTAGTTTGGATAAAAGAACATTTTGATTTATGGCAGCTTATATAGTTTGCAAGGAGGTCTGTTCGTGTCTGTGGATTCTATTGCGGTAATAGGGTACTGTAGATGTTTTGAAAACAGCTTGCTTTAACTAGCTAGTTGATACCCATCATGGCTTCATTCCACTGCACCCATTAGCGCAACACTATTTCAGATGATTTCATATCCATCTTCCTGGTGCTAAAGTGTTTTCATCTCTGTGTAGAAGTCTGAACAGTACTTGTGCTTACTTTAAGAACTGAAGCTTTGCAATGAATCCTATTCACTGTTTACTGTGAAATTAATTCCACTATGGTTTACGGGGCTCACTCCTAGGATATGTGCAGTGATAGGTAACACTAAAAGGCTGGATTGTTACTGCCATCTGCTGGAGGCATCGTGTTAGTCCACAAATAAATTCAAGGGGGGAAATCCAAACCTGGATTATTTTGAAAATGAAACAAATGTGCTTTTTGCTTGAGAACCTTTCATTAAGAAATAGGTATAGCAATAGCAGTAACATGTAAGCATTTTACCACAGGAGGAGATTTAGAAAACATGGAAAAAAACATGATGTGCCTTGGGTTTGCGCAGGGCTCAAATCAAACTCGACTTGGAAATCTGATTCCGTTTCCCATTGAAAATCATGGAAATAAATAGTTATGATTTTTTAAAGAAAAATGGATTAATCCACAGGAACAGGGGGAATTAATCTTGCCAGATTTCCAACCATGGATGATGCCATTTTTGTGAATAAGACTTCAAATCTGGTGTGTGTGTGAATTGCTTGTCTTTAACCCCTGGCTGTTCTTTTAAAGTGTGTGCATGGTAATTTGTGCAAACTATGTATACATCACAGGAATATCTTAGCCAAGATGGCAGGCTTCACACAGGGACAGCCATAAATATCAGACATGCAGACACTTAAAACCTTATTCAGAAACTGGCTGATTTGACAGGTCTTACAGATGATTCAGCAAGATTGGTCTCTTTATTGCGAACAGAAATGGAGCCATAAACACAGGGAAGATTTGTCCACTGTAGGACAAAGAAATCAATGCCCTTATAGAAGACCTTGCTCCTGATTTCCCCCCAAAACCAAAGGATTTTGGTAAATCAGAAGTTGGTTTTCTACTCAAATGGCACCAAATCATAGAAAGCACAACATAACAAGAATGGATGATGAAGGGGGAATATCCAACAGCAGGGACAAACTCCAGCATTTTCCAAATTATATGCCCTGGGTTGCAAAAGCCCCCATCAGTCTTGTCCTTGAGAGAGCAAGAGCTAGCAAAAAGTGCTGGACAGTGGCATACAGTAGTCTCGTATTCATTCAATACACTTTCATAAAGCACAAGAATTGGAGAGCTTGGTAAAAATCACCCATTATAATTATCAAGTATAAATCAGGAAAACTCAACTTCCCTTTCCCTGGGTTTTTTTTTTCCCTTTAATGAAGAAAAAAAAAGCCTTGGCTTGTGGAGAAACACAGTAATTTCATAATGAGACACAGGCTTATCTCAGAAGATTTACAAGACTAAGTCATAAAAGATATGGCTTAGGTACAGTGCATCCATCCATTATAGTTTACTTTTATATGTAAATAAACAAACAATAAATCAGACCAACATGCATTACTCCACCAAAAGAATTCTGGCTTAACACTGTGTTGAATGCAGCCATTTTGTGTCTGTCTGAATTACTAGAAAAACATCAGTAAGGTGATTTAGCCCTAGTCCACATGGAACAGTCCTGGATTTTTCCAAATCAGTTCATTCTGGTTATGGCTGTGGCCAAATCCAGTGCCTACGTGAAATACTTTTTAAGATACTAGATTGGGATTATGGAAATCCATGTTCAAGACCTACCTTAGCAATGGAAGCTCACTGGGCACTTTAGACTATTTAGCCCCATCTACCTGATAAGAATTATTGCAATGGGAAAAGTTAGAGGAGTGGTCTGTATACTGTGGTGAACTCCTAGAAGAAAGGCTTGATATAAATCTATAGACTAGATGAATCAAAATAAATGGTCAGTCCTAGTAAAAATCACCATTAAACAAGCCTTTAACCAATCACATCAGTAATTTTTATTTTTAACATGGCCCAGTACAGTACTTTTGGATATGCTCATCTTGTTTTTATGAACCTTTAGATTTAACCAAATTATCTTCCCCAAAAGGTACTTTTTCCCATCAGAATGTGATAGTAAAAGTTCTCAAAATATTCCCAAGAACTGCTGTGCCTTCCAATTCTTGTTCAATTTGCAGGATACAGCTTCATCAATATAAAATGACCTATTCTGGCTGATAGATAAAACAAAAGCATGTGGATGTGAAATGATAGTTTTGATATTTCTTATGGCAAATGATGTACATGCCTTGGCTAATTTTCGTCCCAATTTACATAAATGTATCATTCATAACATTCCACATACCCTTTGTGTATATGCCTTCTTGACACTGATGTCTTCACTCCTACCATTTCCCATTCTATCCTGATAAGTGTATCTTCCCTTTTTACTTCTTACATGTTGTAATTCTTCCCTCTTGTACTCCAAAGTGTATTGTACTGCCAAATCACATCAGTTCCTCTATTAAAATACTGGTCTTCATCCCTCATCTTCATCTAGCAGAAACTTCTCTCTCTCATCTTCCTTTAGCTCATTTCTATTCCAGAATTATACACCTCTTTCATTGTTTTGACTATACAACAATTTCTAAAATGTACTTCCTTGCCTTTCTTATATCTAACATTGCTTCCTGAAATTTCACTTGCCAGCACCAGCTCCTTAAATCATCTTCAGAGTTGTAATCAAAATCTCTGGAGACCATCTGTGGAGGAAGAATGATCTAGTAGGTAAGAATGAGAAACTGGGAAGTCTCTGGATCAAATCTTAATTTAATCATTCACTACATGGCCATAAGCAATAATTATTCCTTGGTTTGTCTGGTTTTATTTTTTTTTATAAATTTGCAAATACGTTTATAGACAGGAAAAAAAAGAATGATAAAAAGCAAACTAAGTCATCTCTCTCCAGGTTTTGAATGCTTGACTTTGAATCTTCCTATATTCTAAGTCATGTTTCTCATACAGAATTAGGGTTTCCTCCACTTTATTTCTTCAGACAAGTTTCTCAAATCCACCTACTCCTCAGAGTTTCAGTAATAAATCAAAATGTTGCAAGCTGAGGATCCCAAGAGCTGCTGCTAGAAAAGGTCACTATCAGAGAGTTTCTACTTATAAAGTAAATGCTATTGGTCAAGTGATCTTACTCAGCATATAAATGTGTTAAGTGTTACTGAATATTACTGTAATCTTATATAAACCCAACCTCAGATGTGGGAGTGTAGAAAGAAGGGGATGTGCCCTGCTGAAATTTATCATGGAATGATAAATTAGGAGAATGATGATAATAGCAGAAGCTAAAGTATAACATTGGTATAATAAAATGCACAGCTGGTAAAAATGCAAAATATTGAAGCAAAACCTTTAAATAAATGACAGCTTTGGAGTTCGGCAATGGAAGCATACATGAAGTCATTTCTGTTCAAAAAACAGAATAGAAGGTATATTAACCAGAACATTTTTCACCATTATTCTTCAAGGGAAAAAGAGTCATGAAACATCTATATGTGGTTGTTCAAAATTCTTTGATGTGAAACACTAAATGTGAAAATAAAACAAGGGACAACAGGAGGATTTTTTAAAATTTCATTGTTTCTTCACTGTCAATACTGTCCTTTTCAAAGCAATATGTTGCAAACAAATCCCCTCAACTTTTCCCAGTTTTAAACAGTGACAATATTTACAGGCTGTTTCAAACAACACCCCCCCCACGCGCTCAGACTCTCACGGACACATACAAAGTACACATAACCCTATCCCTGGCAAGTTCTCCATATGCTGGTAAATGCAAAGCACTTAGTCCATTTCCCAACTCATTATATTTTCTCCCTCCCTCCATTTAATGTAATAATAAGCAGTTCATTGGCTGAGTTTCATAAAGATGCTAGCAGGTTTAACTCTCAATCTCTGTGACTTTCGTCATCCACTTGGTTCATGTGTAAAGTTAGTAGAAATGTCTAAATCGTATTTTCAAAAATGTGTTCTAATGAATGGTGCATACAAATCTATGAAGCCTTTTGGAGCAGCCATCTTTTTAAAAAGCCTTTTAAAAAATCTGGGTGAAAACTAGATAATGGGCAGTAGTTCCCACCAAGGTCTTATGTACTCATCATCATTTTACTAAGGCACATATTAAATACTGCTTACACTGTCTAGTATCAAAGGGCTAATGGCATTAGGTTACCAATCACCAAGTAAGACCAGACAAGTAGAACCTATATGATAGGTAAGAAAAATCTCTCTTAATAAAATTAGGTATATAAAACCATGGTGGCTGAACCTACAGGTAATATGAAATATTTAGGTATGCTTTGAAAAGCTCTGTCAAGTGCACTACTCCATTGGTAGAGCTATTATCACTTACAAATGTGTAGAACTAAAGGATTGGCATCATTGCATTATCTCATCTGTTAAGGCATTTCACTGCCAGCTTGGGTAAAATTTGGCCCCCAATCCAAATTTTCAAAGGCCTCTTCCATAACATTCTGTACCATCTATTTAATATTTTCACGCAACATTGCAACCATTAGTTCCCCAACAGCAAGCCTGGGTAGAAAAGCTAACAATAATAATAATTAAAAAAACCTTCTAAAAGATGTAATTTTCCAAAAACATTTTCCTTCCCTCATTATCTATTCCTAGGTTACAAGAACATCTACAGAACACTATCTTGAAATTTAGCAAGAGCAGGTTTGTGTTCTTTATGAATATTAAAGCATTTTAAGAGGTAAAGGAAATTTCTCCTTTAATTTCCCAAAACATTAACTGGGAAGCTAAGTATACTTCTGTGTTTTTACATTAAATTAGTGCCTAGTTAGATTATCAGCTTATTATGCATATATTTATAAACATTGATAGTAGGCAAATTGACTTTCACAAACTCTTTCTACATAAATATTATCCAAGCTTAGTCTGGAAATTAATTCAGTAGATTACTAGTTTTGTACAAGACTTAATATCAAACACAAAAAAAATTGTAAAGTTTTCAGAATGCTTGTTATAACTGGTTGGAGAAATTGATGGAGAAAGCCACCAAGTCCACATATGAAAAGCTGCAAAAAAAATTTGGCTTCCAAGCTCATATACTGCAATAAGCAAAGAGAAAAGTTTCATAAATTCTAAACAGTTAATCATACATAAAGGAACAATCCACCAAATTCTTGGGAGATGAGCATTTTCAAAACCTGAAAATAAAACTGGATACATATATATATTCTCAAGAATGCTAATTAGATGAGATCTATACCTAACAAAGGTGTGATTGAAATTACGTTAATCAAGTAATTTGTTTTCAATTATTTAAACTAAATTTATCACATTCTAAATGAATCTACATATAATCATTTCAAAAGCCTTGAATTTATCATTTCTTTTAATATCCCTTTTTAGTTTCAAATACAATCAGTAGTGCGTAGTATCCTATGTCATGTCACAGAGTGCCATTTTTTGTTCCTATTAATGATTAAAAATAGGAAAGAAAAATCTTATCAGAAAAATCTAACTTTCCATATTACAGTGTTCATTGCCTCATTCAAGGTAACTTAAGAGCACCCTCTTTATCAATAAATTTAATATATTTAAAATTATTGATTATCTTTTTGAAAGGTAAATTGCATTTTCTTTCTATTTTTGGGAAAGTCAAGATAACTGAATACTGAATTGTCAATTAAAATGTGAAGAAAGATAGTTGACCAAAACTCAGAAAATGACTTTTCTCCTGTTTATAAAATTATGACAATACAATAGCATCAGGGATTAAACTGGAGGCATTTAGATATTAGCAGGTGATGTACATTTTACCAGAAGAGCAAAAACTTTCTGAAGCTTTTTTCTACATTTTATTATTCATGCTGCTTTTTCCCGCCCATTTCTTGGTTTGTGGTTTCAGATGCTAGCAACAATTATCTGCAGCGATGAGCAGCTTTGCAAAGTGTGTGACCTGGTCAAGATCATAATGCAGTAAGAATAGCATTTTCATCTCACTGCTACAGTACTTAGCAAGCCACAAAGGCTGTTTTTCATGGAATCAGACTGTCCATGTTATGACATTATTTGACTACATTCATTAAGTATGTAACGGTTTTGTTTTCACTGCAATTTCTTCCTTGTAAGATCACCCGTGCATAATTAATACTGGAATAGTTCAAAAACAAAAGATGGCTGCTTCTAAAAGCTACAACTGCAAATCGTTCCGTTTCCCACTGATCCCCAGAGTTTCAGATCACACAAAGGAAACAACCACTACATATAAAACTTTCCATTAACATTGTGAGCAAGTCATAGAAACAGCAAGTTAAAAAAATTGCAACTTTGTCCCCTTACTCTGTTGCTGTTTGAGTAACTTGTTTCCCTGAAAACACACACTAAAAATCCCAATCAGTAAAAATCGATGATATGCAACATAAATCAGTTTCACAGTTATATGCCAAGTACAATTATTACAGAATATGTAACTACTGAAAATAAATTCAAGTCACAGAACATAATAGAAACTAAAGGGAGCTAAAACGCAAAATGGTACAGGTAATATGATACAACATGCCTTCTGATTTTTATCCTTTAATTTTTAAAAAAGTAAAATTATTTTGCCTAATAAAGGAGTAAGTCCCAACACAGAGATAAAGTCACAACCTTATTTAAAACAATGTATGTCATCCAGTTTTCCATAAAAAGAAAAGCAAACTTTTTCTTCCAAAGGAGACCAGTAACGTATTTTTGTTGACTCTATATTGGAAAGTAACAAAAGTAGATGAAGAAAATGCATAATTGTATGATTGAGCCCATTTTAAAAAGATAAAATTACTGCACATTTGCACTATCAATTTGTTTCACCAAGAGCAGACCTCCCTGGAGTTTTCTTCTATAATTACTGGTACTCCATCACATATTGTGAATAGGACAGAATAAATATGCTGCTGGGCAACGTAGTATATTAAGCTGAGAATGAATCAATGATACTTCCTACCATCATATGAATATGGAGGAGGAGGTGGTTAATTCTAAAGGCAATTTAAATAATGTTATTTTCTTCTTTTTATATATTTATATACATATTCTATTTATATATGTATATATATAAATAAATGTTCTGAGCAATCTCAGATTTTTTTAGTGCATTGCCATAAAAAAAAAAATAGTGCAGTTTTCTCAATGATCTTTTTTCCACTTAGAAGAAGTAAGATTTTTTAAATCTGGTCACGCTTGCAATTAATAAAACATTCCATTCAGCTTCACATTGATCTTAACATTTAAACAGTTTTCAGTTGCTTTAAAAAAAATGAACTGAATCTACATTACTGAGACAAAACATTTTTGGCAAGACAGTTAGAAAAATGAGATGCTCCTATTTTAAAACTTGGAAAATGTGGGGTTCTTTTAAAGCATTGCAATGGATAAAATAATGTATAAAGCAAAAGATATATCCTGTTTACCCTTCATGCACAGTATTTTCCTCAGTAGCTAATTTGAACAATATCAAAAATGACCCCTTAATCATTTTGGAGGCTGACACCCTACCCTTAACTTGGTTTTCAAGTCTCTTCCTATTACTTGAGCGGTTAGGGTATCCTTCTGAGACTCCTTACTTCATTTCTAAACATTCTGGAGATGGGTAAGAAGTTAATTGTCCAAGAAGGTCACACTTCAGCCCCAAGTTCCAGGACTCCAGTTTCAATCACTGCAACATACTTGTCTTCAATTTGGACGAGCAAGATGGTTCTGTCTATATGGGACCTATGCCCTGGATCTCTACTGCAAGGCACCCAGCGGTGAATCACCTAGCAGGGGGGGCAAGCAAAGAAAACACATTCAGGCAGTGACACTAGAACTTGATCATTCTGAAATAACTTTATCATACAGACTATGTGGGGATCAAGGTTAGGCTTCCAGGTCTTGCTTATCTATATTGCTGCTCCAGCACACAAACTACTTCAGTTCTACTCTAGGAAGTTATTGGTAAGAACCTCCTCTTTGTATCTTTTTCTAGTATAATACTGGGAATAAAATAACAATAGAAATATTCCTATATTTCACATGGGAAAATACCTTCTAAAAAGCACTCAGAACTGAAACAGGCAAACAGGGAAAGTCATTCTTTGGTAAATCGTGCAATTCTTTATGTATATTTGCCTCATATGGATTTACCGTCCTGCGCTCTTATCTTCCAAGGAAGTTTATGAAGAATTGATTGGGTCTTAAGTTGTTGTTGTTGTTGTTTTTAAAAAGTTAAGGTTTCCAGAACTCATAATGCAGAGACAGTGTTATGTATATTCCCTTAAATTTTTTATAATTTAGAATTCGTAGAATTGGCTTTTTCTTATTGCTCCATTTTTTGAATTCACATACATACATTCAATATAACCTCTGAGGATGCCAATACCAAAGGCTGTTGATGAATGAAACTTACATGGCCTTCCATGCCTTCCTGAGGACTCCAGTCTTTCCAGCTGTTTCTTCCAGCTCTTAGTCTTATCGTTTCATCTGGCCACTGCAGTTCTTTTCTTTTGGATAAATTGATCCCTTCCAAAACCTGGCTAGGATCTATTATCTGCAAAAGAAGCAGCTTAAAAATTAGTGCCATGCAAGAAGTGAGTTTGAAATGCCCCATTTTGAAATAGTTCAAAACATTTTCAGTTTGAAATGTTTTGCATATCGCTCCTTAAAAATTATGCAGCCATTCATTTAAAGCATGGTTAAGGGTCTGTGGTCCTCCAAGTGTTAATGGATTCCAAACCCGATAAACCACAGACGGCACAGTAAGGGATGAAGGGAGATATATTTCAGCAAACTCTAAAGGGTGACAGGTTTCACACTCCTATGACTAGATTGAGTAAAACACAGAGGAAAGATGATATAATTCAATGTTTCCTATTAGTGCTTTTCTCAGTTTCCAAACTTGGGTCATCAGGCTTGGATCTCAAGTCAACACTAGACAGGCAAACCTATTCAATGTAAAAACATTGAAACATGGAGTACAGAAGAAACGAATAACTACTTAATTTATATCCTCCACCTAAAAGCATTGTTGTAACATTATAGAGAGCTGGTGAACCAGCTTTAATGCTTCACTTAAACCATATTTTTCTTCAATACAAAGATCTTTATTCTCTGCGCATAACTTTGCCTTATTCATTCTCTGATCTTTAGCGAAGACTTTCTTTCCTGTATACTCTAAAGTACCATTTTGGAAGTGTATCCAAAGCACAGCACAGCCCTAGAGAATACCAACTTGTTAAGGTGTATTACATCTGAAGACACTGTGCATTAAGAATTTGTTTTTCACTCCACAGTGTTGCATTTCAGATATGTAGAGATAATTTAAAATTTTTAATTTTTTAATTATCTCTACATAACTGTCTAGCAACAAAAACAGTCATTAGATAATAAAGGGGATATAAGATAGATCTATTCCTGTTTTATCTACCTGAATTCTGTAAACAACGTCATCCCTTTTGGTCTGTGTTTGGTTCACAGGGCTCACATTTGTGCCTGCCTGTGAATCAGCGACATTTGTCATTCCATCTGTCCCTAGAAAGCCAACAAGGGCATGCTGTTTGCAGGCTGGGATGCTCTGACTGGAGCTGCTTGAAGAAGGGAGGCCATGCTGCATGTTGGCAACACCAGTCTGGTTAGCAGGCTCCATTTGGTTCACCATGGACAGACGGGACTGTATGGATGATGGAAGATTGCGAAGGGAAAGCTGGCTGGTGGAAGAGCGTCGGCAAGGCACAAAGCCTGTGGTGGATGTCCGGAGGGATGAATGGCGGCTGCTGTAGCAATAAGTTGACTGGCTGGCAACCGAAGCACGAGCAGGGGAGTGCCTGATAAGGCTTGACTGCACAGAATGAGCACTCTGGCTGGTGCCTAAAAATAAAATACACGAGCAAAGAATAAATGGAAGTTTATATTATACAATATAGTTTTGTTTATTCTTTTGTTGTACAATTCCAATGATCTAAAACTGAACAGAAAATTGAAAACGCTATTGGTTTGGACGTTGACTAAAATTCAAATTAAATTCTGAATAGTTTCCTTCTAGAAGCAGCAACGCCTATTAAACTGATTTCACACACATTGGAGAAAGGGCATCCAGTAACTATATAGGACTCCAACTGCTTCCATAACAAACTTAGATTCTTCTTTTCCCTCCAGGCCTTCTTTTATGGCTGGTGCTCTTAATAACTGGCAGATATAGTCTGTTTACTATTGCTCTGTATGACAGCTTTCACCATGTAATCAGCAACTTATTTGTTCTGGACATTTTACTTCTTTATATTATCATTTGAGGAGGAGTAAGGAACAGTTGTAATTGAAATTATTCAACCCCCATTGCAAATCAGGTTGATTGTCAAAATGTACAGACTTTCAGCTGTTTGCAATGAACAAATCAAACAAAAGCAATTGAAATAGCTCAACACAACGAATGCTTCAAGTGGTGTCCCCAAAGTCAACTGAAAATGCAACTTATCATGACTTCTCCAGTCTCAAAATTATTCAACCCCTTCATGGCAAGCATCATCAGTACTTAGAAGAGCAGCCTTTTGCTGTTATGGCCTGCTGCAAATGAGATGCATAGCCAGACACCAGCTTCTGGCAGTGTTCCTAAGGAATCTTAGCCCATATCTCATGAGCAATGGCCTCCAATTCAGTAATATTCTTGGGTTTGCGTGCTGCAACCGCCTTTTTCAAATCCCACCAGAGATTTTCTATGGGGTTTAAGCCAGGTGACTGTGATGGCCACTGTAGAATCTTCCAGGACTTCTTCAGCATCCAAGCCTTAGTGGAATTTGAGGTATGCTTGGGATCATTGTCCTGTTGGAAGGTCCAATGACGTCCGAGTTTCAGCTTCTTTACAGACGACATGACGTTTTCTCCTAGGATTTCCCGATACTTCATTGAATCCATCTTGCTGTCCACACGCTGCAGGTTTCCAGTGCCAGAGGATCACTGAGCATCACTGAGCCACCACGTTTAACTGTAGGCAGAATGTTCTTTTCAGCGTATGCTTCATTCTTCTTCCTCCAGACATACTGCTGATCCATCAGGCCGAAAAGTTCCAGTTTTGTTTCATCACTCCACAGAACAGAATCCCAAAACGTCTGTGGCTTATTTATATGATTTTGAACATATTGGAGCTGACTTTTCTTGTGCTTTTGGGTCAATAGTGGTGTACATCTTGGAGTTCTGGCATGGAAACCTTCTGCGTTTAGTATGCGCCTTACTGTGCTCACTGAAACCTCAGTGCCTGTTGCCACCAAGTCTTGCTGCAGGTCTTTTGCAGTCACTCGAGGGTTTCTCTCCACCTGCCTTCTCAAAAATCTGGTTGCAGCCATTGACAGCTTCCTTTTTCTGCCCCTTCCAGGTAGTGTCACCACTGTTCCTTTAACTTTGAACTTGTGAACTATGCTTCCAACGATGTCTCTAGGAACATTCAGTGCCTTTGCTATCTTTTTGTATCTTGTTCCTTGTTTGTGAACAGCGATGATGACTTCTCTTACCTTTTTGGACCATTCTTTTGACTTAGCCATACTGTATTTCTAGCATGCAGTAAAACATGACACTCAACAAACCCCTAGCCACTTCAGGTATTTCATGTGTCCCAGCTCAGGCACACCTGGTGCAACTAATGAAGCCTTTGATTAGTTGCATCAGGTGTTCTTGAGACAACACCTGTTTTGCATACTGTATGTGTGCTGTTGTGACGGATTCTATTCAGGGGGTTGAATAATTTTGAGACTGGAGAAGTCATGATAAGTTGCATTTTCAGTTGACTCTGGGGACACCACTTGAAGCATTCGTTGTGTTGAGCTATTACAATTGCTTTTGTTTCATTTGTTCATTGCAAACAGCTGACAGTCTGTACATTTTGACAATCAACCTGATTTGCAATGGGGGTTGAACAATTTCAGTTACAACTACATAGATACGACTGTTTCTATATAGTTTAGTGATTCATTAAATCAATAAAAACATTAGCCAAGTGAAAAGCCAACAATGGCCACCAAGGATGGACCCAACAAGACAATGAACAGAAACTACTCAAAGGGCCATCTAACCTCCCAACCCCCAGGCCCTGGAGCACATTCCAGTTTTATCCTTTATGGAAGACCAACAGGGTTGGAGCCAAACTGGTCTTAGGGAATAAGGTGTTCCAGAGGGCAGGGGCTATGACAGAAAAGGCATGCTTCCAAGGTCCCATAACATTCTTTAATTGAAGGGACAGGAGCACGCCTTTCCTGTCAGACCTAGTGGGACAGGTAGAAACAACCAGGAAAAGGCAGACCTGCAAATAACCTGGCTACATTCCATTGAGAGCTTTATAGGTGAGCACCAACACCTTGAATTCCATCTGGAAGCACAATGGGAGCCAGTGCAACTCGTGGAGCAAAGGTGTAATATGGGTGTACCAAAGTGTGCTCATATCTGCCTGTATCACTGCATTCTAAACCAGCTACAGCTTCTGGATAGTCATAAAGGGCAACCCTGTGTACAGTGCATTGCAGTAATCTACTCTTTAGGTGACTGAGGCATGAGTGGTCAAGGAAGGTGTGCAACTGGCACAGAAAACCAAGTTGTGTAAAAGTCCTTCTGGCCATAGCTGTCATCTGTTCTTTGAACTGAAGTTGTGAGTCAAGAATCTCCCAAATTGTATGCTGGATATGCTTGGAGTAGTGAAACCAGAACCAAAGATGGAAAAAACACTGGATCTAAAAGACCCACAGGCACTTGGTCTTGCCAGGGTTGAGCTGAAGCCTGTTCTCCCCATCCAGACCGCCCCAGGCTCCAGACACTGAGATAGAACCTCCACATACCTCATGAGCAATGGCCTCACTTGGTCTGCCTGGGATGCAGGTATAAAGCTGCATCAGCATGCTATTAGTATCACCACGTGCCATTGGATGAGCTTGCCCAGTGGCTTCATGTAGATGACAAATAGGAATGGGGAGAGCAGTGAGCCCTGATGGAAGAAGGGGTCCTGGGCTAGATCTCTCACCCCCATCAACACTGACCAGAACTGGACAAAACAGTACCTCCCATTCACCAGAGCTGGTCTAGAAGTATACCATGATCAATGGTATTGAAGGCCACTAAGAGATCAAGAACAGCCAACTTGAACACACCACCCCCACCCCTCTCCCACCAGAGGTCATCCAAAAGTGCAATCAATGTTGTTTTGGTCTCACACCCAGTATGAAACCCAGCTGAAAAGGGTCAAGATAATCTGTTTCCTTCACAACTCTCTGAAGCTGCTGCACAACCACCTTCTCAACAGCCTTCCCTAGAAACAGAAGATTGGAGGTGGAATAAAAGTTATCCAAAAAGGCTGAATTCAGTGATGGCTTCTTGAGGAGTGGGTGAACCACTGCCTCTTTAAGCAGCAGCAAGACCACTCTCTCACTCAATGATGAATTTACCAGCAGGAGGATCCAGCCACGTCACCGCCCAGGAAGCCTTGGCTAACCAGGAGGAGCACAGGTCCAAAGCATAGGTGACCGAGGTAACAGTTCTAAGAACCCTTGTCTGTGTCATCAGGACCAACAGGATCAAACTCATCCCAGATAACCAGGCAGGCTGAGTCTCAGTCATTTCCAGAGGTTCTGCCTCAAGGCTGGAGTCCAGCCTTGATCTTATCTCTACCAAACTGCTATGTTAGGATTGGTTTGAGAAGGCACTTAGAAAATACAAGCAGCTTCATGAATTTAAAAGCTAATTTCTAGGTCTTTTATATGTGTGCTGATCTTCATGGAAAAAAAATACACTCCACCTTTCCTATTACCCTCCACTGAATCACCAAAGCTGTAAGGGGATGGGTGGTATGGGACCTGTGGATTCCAAACACTGTTAAACAGCAACTGCTGATGGGAAGATGAAACTTAAAACCAACAACATTTGAAAGGCTAATGCTGCCAGTCTGGCAGTGAGGTATTTGAACGTATACTCTTCCATACACTTGCTCAGTTTTACCTAGGGTGACAGGATGAGATGTGACAGGAGGATGCGGTCCTACTCCAGATCCCTGCCCAACAGTTGCATTCCCTCCTCCTTGAGATACGCTGCTCTGAGAATCATTGACAGTTGCACTGTTACTTGTGCAGGAAGCACCACCTCCAGCATCTGAGTCTTCAATGTTTCCCCCACTGTTGCAGCCAGCACCACAGCCTTTTCTTAGCCTGAACATAACAAAAAACCAATAGCAAGCAGACAACAAGATTCTAACAAAATCTTCCAAAATAACTAGTATCTTGACCTATTCTCTTCATGTTTATTTCTCTTACATTTAGACCCTACTTTTCTTCCAGGAATTCAAGATGGCACACATAGTTCTCCATCCCTACATAGTTCTACCTCACAACAATTCCTTGAGATAGATAAAGCTGAGCAAGTGTGCCTGGTCCAAAAGTTAATCAAGACAACACCAGTTCTCTCAACTGTATTGGGTGCTGCTGCAGGGATGGAAGAAACAAAAAAAAGGAGACATTGTACTACCCAATTTACTTCCAGAAACAGTATATTCCAGAAAAAAATATGTACCAGGGAATATCGAGAATTCTGTGCCTGGAGCAGAGTTTTGCACAGAGCAAACTTTATCCATAGATAACGTTTGCAGGAGGTAAACAATACAACTGAGATAAAGTGCCTGTTGACAAACTCAACTTGACAAGGTACTGGAATGGGCTTTCCAAATTTCTAACAAAAGCAATATTCCTGTTTTAACACGAATCTTATGCTGGGTTTACATCATAAAAGGGAAGTGGTAAAATAAAAAACTTTATAATGTGCCATTGTAATTAAACATACTAACATGAGCAATTGTACTCTGGAGACTTCTGTAACTCACCTGTGCCATGTAGATACTATGAAGTTCTTGATGTTTCCCAGACTAATGGCACCACCAAGAATCTCTCTCAGCTGTTCATGACTATCAGAATATGAAGTAGTCAGAGGTGAGACATAAATTGGGTAACCAATAGGTTGATCACAAGATGAGTTAATCATGTTCCTCAAAGCTTGTTTTGCATTTTGGATGCTCCCTCTTTCTGGGTTTCGATTGCGCAAGAAGACCAACTCCTGCTGTTGCCCAGCCCAAAGGCCACGCACACATTCCTTATTTACCTGCAACACAGAAATGGGGAAGGTATGTCCAAAAATAGTGCAGCAAAATGCATAATTCAGACAGAGTAGCTATAACTACATGAATCCTATGAAATAAAATATTCACTGATGATTTTACCAAATAAACTTATTAATACAAAAGTGGTCTGAAATTACAACTATTTTTTAAAATGCACACTGAAAACAGGATATACGCACAGAGACATATATACTTCAATCCTAATCATAAATCCCTCAAGATTTAAACACTCTTAAAATTGCAGATTAAAGTTTTACCTTTTAATAATTAACCACAATTAATTAATTAATTCAGAAACTTATAGCCTCTGTATTTAACTTTACAGAAAGCATCCATGCATATATTCTTCTTCTTCTTTTGTATCCAGATCAAACCTTAAGCTGCCAATATGACGCCACCTTCTTGGCTTTGTCATTGGCCCAAAACAAGTCATTTTCAGTACACACTGTTGGTAATAATCAGCAGGTCAGCAAGTGGGCTGAATTCGGTATCTCTCCACATTCACACAGCGTGTTATTATCCGTCAGCAATCCCCATTTGAGCATATTAGTCTTGCACTTAGGCACTCCAACCCTCAACCTATTCAGAGTCCTCCAAATAACATAGGGGAGGTCAAATCCCTCAGCCATATTCTCCTCTGGGACTCTTCCTTGGTCAGTGATTTCTCTCCTCCATCTTCCAGTTCGGTTCTGCTCTTGTGTGCCCTCAAGAGTGTTTGTTCTTGCCATGAAACTCCTCCTAGATTTTAGTCGATGAGTCTGAGGCTCGTACCCATACAGAGGGTGCCGGGGATCCTTCTCTTGTTTTGTTCTCTCAGCATCTGCTGCTATGCCTCTCCTGATCTTGGGTGGTGCAACACCAACAAGGGGGTACATTTTCTCAATTGGTGTAGGTTTAAGACATCATCTCACTATTCGTACTGCTTCATTTACAGCGATGTCAACTTGTTTCGCGTGTGTAGACGCACTCCATCCTGGAGCGGCGTACTCTGCTGCAGTGACACTCAAGGCCAGAGCTGATGTTCGTAATGTGGGTGGCCCGGCTCCCCATGTGTAATTTGTCAATTTCCTAATAATGTTATTCCTCGCACTAACCTCGGCCTTAATATTCAGGTGCTGATAACGCCATGCATATGTTATGTTATGTTATGTTATGTTATGTTATGTTATGTTATGTTAATTTATTCAACTTCTACACTGTTCCAATCCAAGCACAATTCTAAGCAGCTTACATTTTTTGATATAAAAGATTAAAACCATACCAATAACAGAAGAAAACGAACAACCCCAGCATTTTCCATTGTGGAAATTTTGCATTCCTGTAACTTTTCTCTATTGATTTTGTTACTTTTTTGCAATTGTTACCTTTTTTTAAAAAGCCTCTTCTCATTTCCCTTGTTTTACTTATGGCACTCCTGGATTTTAGAAAAGGACAGTCTGCCTCCCTATTTCTACCTTCTTGTTCTTCTACCATTGAACTTCCTTCCCTGCTTTTCCCTTGTTATTCCAATGCATCCTCAGCATTACTTAATCTTTTCCCCACTATTGAAGTTTCTCAGGTGGAATTCAATTAAGATCTTTACCTAGATACACATGGTTTAAAAATCTTCCTGTTTATACTTCTTAAGACTTTTGTTAAGTGCCTATATCTTGATTAAGTACTGTGAATCCCAGCTCAACCTCTTAACCGCTAATATGTCATCAGGATGTTCCCGTTTCTATTGCTCCCTCTCATTTGTTTGCATTCTGCTATTGATTTAAAATTTACTCATGTAAAAGAAATATATAAAAACTGTATCACTATGCTGTAGGAAGGAGGATGTACCAAGGTAGTGAGAGAGATGCCTGTGCTACAATTCTCCCGATTCCAGAATTAAAAATAAAATATAATTGCTTTTTGCCTAGTCTGCAAGTCCTGCAAATTTCCTTAATTAAAGCATAAAAAACGTAGAACAATTTAACATAAAAGAACTGCTTAGCAAAATCACAGCATTTAAAAAGGAATCAAAAGTCAAAACACCTGTTTCACACTATCAAGTAACAAATGCCCACCCTCCCCACTTATTACACTTATCCTGGAATACGTGGTCTCACCCGCCCTATTAATAGTATCTTACTTTAATGACTCTGAAGATTAGATAGCGCTTGTTCAGCATGATGATCTTGTATTCATTGGTGCCATCATCCATCACGTGGCGAAGGGCAAGCAAGGAGGGAGAATTGGAAAGAACAGCACTTCGCCAAGCAGGGTCCCCCTCATGAGCTATAACCAGGTTTTTTTCATGTGTTGTGATAGCTTCGTAGAGAATAGCAGGATCCTCATATTCATCTGGAGAGGTGAAATGATCCTAAACAGAAGAGTAAAAGCACTGTTCAATATGAGCATTCACTGTGAAAAGGGAAATTATTATATTCTAGTCTATGCTAAAATTATAGAATCACAGTTTATATCTTGCCAATCTCAACAATTATTCAAGATTACATCTAGTTATCAGCTTAACCAAAACATCTAAACAATGAAGAGTGCTCTGTGTCCCTAAAGACTGACTAATTTACTTCCATATAAGCATTCATAGATCACAGTTTAGGTTTTAAGTTGAGATGTAAAAAAACTCAGCCATGAATTTCTCCAAGGGTGGATTTGTGAGATTTGGCACCATGGCAATACCAAATGCAGTTAACTAACATAGTTTTTCTCTTGTCAAAAAGATGTAAAAAATTGCATTTATTTGTGAGAAATGCATCTGAAAAAGAATGTATGCTTCTGAAAGTCTGATATTAAAAAATGGGAAAATAACCAAACAATGGAGACCAGGGAAAATCTGATACAGCAATACCAGGGAATTTTGCATTCAGTGGCATTGCAAGGCATAGACTGCTTCCCTTCAATTTCTAGATGCTGAATTCTTCCCTTCTCCATTTAATTCCAACCATTTCCTCAAATTAGTTCACTCTATGTACTATGCTTTTTCTTATATGAGGTAACCTTGTAAGGAAAAACAGAAGTTGTTTTAAAAAAAACAAACAGATCTGTTAAAATACCCATTCAAAATACACTCTAGACTGAATAGCTGCTCCTGCTAACATGGACAGAAAAACAGATTCACACAATTTATATATCCCTAATTGTAAAGCTATTTGTGAAAATAAATCCCCTTCAAGCAGGTGACTGAAAATTTTTCAAAGCCAATTTACTTCTTAGAAGTGAAGTATTTTCCTGGATAAATTATCCTAAATAAACTGACAAAGAATGGTATCACCAATCAATATCCATTTATTTATCGGTCTACTGGAGCACCATTCTTTGTATATATGTCTATTATGTATACAAATACATATGTGAATCAAGCATCATTTACTGAAGCATAACACTGAACTAATTTTTACTCTGTTTTCTGTTATTATTTTCTTAGCTAAACATTTCCTTGCACATTACTACAAAATGACTCCCCTTTCAAAAGCTCCATTTGCTCTTGAATCAAACTTTTACCAACGGGAGGATTGCAACAGGTCCCATGCCCACAGTTTGAATTACAACAATCTATGCCACTTTCAGCTGATGCGCATACACGCAAGCATTCTTTATACCTGATGCAGTTTTAGTGACATGCGTATTCCAGGGACCACCACTTTTCTCAGTAATTCCATGTCCGCAAAAATCCATTCATCTCGAATTGATGAGATACGAAAGTCCCCTTTAAACAAGGCATGGAGTCCATACAGGAAAGATTCCAGATTACTGTTTAGTTTGGGAGAGAAACCCCAAACATTAAAGCAAGCATTCAGCATTCTAAAATTAGTTGAAAAAAGTAACACTTTCATTTCTATATAAATAGTGCAGACTGCCAAAACAAATTAGGATTGCCATTATAAACAAATATAAATCAGGAGAGTTTTTTTTTTAACTGACAATCATTCTTCAGTTCCTCATCTGTCCTGGCTATGCATTCAAGCAGTGGCTGAAATGCTAAAGGAAAACTAATAATCCTCAAGTTACTTGGCAGAAAAGTGGCTTAGTTTCTTTGGGTAATGAGAACAGCAGTAGTTCTGTCTGGGAACTTCCATTGCCTTGTACTCTGCAGTTATTTACTGAATAGGCACCTGGCCTATTTACTGACAAATTATTTATATGTCTCAGAGTCTTTAACCATTAGGGGAACTCTTAAGATTTCTGATGTTCCCTACCATCATTCACTATGTTAGTTAAATTTCTTTATTCATTTTAAAAGGAACTGACAATATAGTAACAAAAGTCATACAGCAACAGTGGAGAATATATGTAGCTCAGGATTGAACTGTTGGGTTCTCAGCATTCTCTGAGTTCCCTTTTCTTCTTCCAAATGTTTATAAACTGAGCTTGTCTCAAAGACTAACTTAGTGCTGGTCAGTGGCTGTAATAAAGTTAAAGACCCAAAAATGCAAGCAAATTCTTTAGGGGCTTGGCACTCTGAGAAATCAGCCATTAACAGACACACTGAGATAAGGTCTAGCTATGAACCATTCAAAAAAGGAAGCAACCAAAAATCAAAGGAAGGGGCAAACGGATCTAAGTACATCCTTTCTCATCCTGCTCCTGTTAACCAATGTCAGATAAACAGGAACCAGCACTAAATAAACTGGTCCCTCTGGTGGGAGGAGATGGGAGGTGACAAATTTGGTAGGTAGGTAGGTAGGTAGGTAGGTAGGTAGGTAGGTAGGTAGGTAGGTAGGTAGATAGATAGATAGATAGATAGATAGATAGATAAACAGGAAGAAACAAATACTCCAATCAAGGACAAACTACCATATATAAACAGCCAGCGAATTTCACTCCGCCATTCACTGATGAGGTGAGCTAGCCTGATTGTGAAATATCTGGAAGGGGAAAAGCAAGCTCAGAGAGCGCCAAGAGCCTAACCAAAAATCATATTGCATTAACACTGTCGCTAATTTCAAAGAGTTGCAACTTTTTATTGAAAACATCTTAAAATAATCTAGATGAGGGATACAGAGGCCAAAAGGCAAGACTTAGGTGTTCTAAAATACTAAATGTTTATGGACGGAAACTGCAGCAGGAGAAGCTTCCTCTCTCTGTTTAGCATCCTGTCAGAATTTGTCACTTATGTTTAGAGGCTGAAATCAGCTACTGAAATCTGATGTGTCAAATTTTAAGAGCAGGAATGGAAAAAGACATAGGCATAGTCTAGGGGACCTACTCTGGAATAATAAGTGACCGTACCTAGCCATATGATGTGAAGCAGTTCCCAGAGCTCTCCGACCCAGAACAGACAACCCATAGCAAAGGGTAACCAGGGAAGAATCCTTATCTGCGCTGAGTGGCTTTGAGTAAAGAAAAAAACAGAAAATGAAAACGTTAGGCAAAGCATGTAAGGTATTTTTGTTTGTATAATACCATTATGTTCCATCATATAACTCAAACTGTAATGTTTCATATACAGTATGTTTTCCTACTTTCTTAGGAAAAAACCCCACAGGGAATAATACCCAACATGGGACACACACTTTCACTTTAATAAAAGTGGCTGCAAGGCTTTATCTTCCATCATCAGGAAACGGGAGCTTGCATTACTGAGAGTAGATTCTTGGTAGCAGTGAATTCTCTTCAGATGTAATACAAATACTTTAAGCCAACATGTAAGTGGGACTCTGCCAAGTGGTCTCTGCCACATTCCTGACATCTCCTCATATAGCGTGAATATCTATAGCTCTGCATGTGAAGGCCTCCTCTCTGCAGATCAAATGAAATCAAATCTTAATTACAGTCATAGACTGGCATAACCTCTCTGCAGAAATTCCAACTTACATAAATATCAGGAGAGCAGCTATATGGAAAATGCTGGAGGTGAACCTATTCAACATATCCTCACTTTTGTATTAATTTATTTGGCCTTTATCTACCTAGTAGACTCATAGATCAATAATGTATGCTGATATCTTCAGCCTGATATAGGCAGCAATATTGTTCAAGATGGTGGACACCTTCTATCTGAAAAAAAACTGTAGTGCTTGTGGCATTTCAGTTTTGAAAACCAGAGTTTATAAAATTTATACCAAGGTTTATAAAATTATGCAAGGTTCATAACTGAAGTGGCAACATATTGGAACAGTCAAAAGAAGCATTTCTTCATACAATTAATAATTAGCAATATAAAGTAGATTTCCAGAAATATGTGAAGAGTATCAGCTTAAATCCATCCTTCATGATTTATCAAAGCCAAATTATGATAGCCAAATGCATTTTCAATTTTTAAAAATAATACTTTTCTGAGTATGAACTTTGGAAGGACATGCTCACCTTGTGGATTTTCCAGAGAAATCTTGGCCCTATTTTAAGCAGAATGCTGGAAAACCACCTTGTCTTTGGTACACAGGTAGGCAATATGGTGGCAGTAGTTATCTCTTTTTTCTACTTCCTAGCCTTCCTGCTCTGCCTGACATCATTACTTTTAGGTCAAGAATCATTTAGTCACTTAGGTATTCTTAGAAAATGAAAAAATGCTTGTTTGAAAGTGTGCTTACCTTCCCAGAAAAAAGACAGGTAGGGTCATCTGTGGGACAGGCAGCTAGCAAGAGTCACTGAGAGCAACCTAATGGATTTGCCTTCTAATAAATTGGTATTTAACCTGTATCACACCTCTATCGCAAGCCTCTACGTCAGAAGAATTTGTTTCTCAATTACGTTCCTTTCCACAGAATTTTGAATAGTATGTAGTTAAAATATATTTACCACCCATTTTGAAGTTGATTTATATGTCATGTATTCTGAAGTTACTATGCCTCTGTTACCATTTTGTGCAACTGTGAAATTGGTAGCCTTTTTATGCTTGCTGTTGACTGCTGTATTATTCACTAGAACAATGGGAAATTTTTAAATTGACTCTGGGAGGCTTAAATACCTTAAATAAAAAACATTTTCTTAACCAAATGCACAATTACTTCCTCAGTGTATGTTTTTACATTTTAATATGCATTATTTTTCAGGATTTAGATATTGTTTGAGAGGTAAGACACCAAATCTTTCTAGGATTCCTTAATCATTCAAAAGTACTTACTTTTTCTCTCTGAGAGCAGCAATATTCTACCCAGTTGAGATAAATTATACAAAAACTCTCTCTTGAAATCCCTGCTAGGCGATGATCATAATCCTCGTCAATATTAGGATTAAATGTAGGGTCTACATCAACATAATTTTGGTCTGCACATTGCTGCAGCCCTTCCTGCATTGTTTCATTTGATAACCATTCCTCTAGCTTGGGAGAAGATATTACATAATAGATGATACCCTACAAGATAAAAAGCTAAAGGTATTAGAATGTACACATCTGATCATAACTTTTAAGTATTTACAGAAAACTAAAGGACTAAACATATCCTCTGTAGTTGTTGAAACTAGCTGGTTTATTCACCAGATCCTAACCATAGCAGTGAAGGAAAAGAAAAGAAATGGAGAAAAAGAAAATGCTCTGATGTATTAGTTTTTCTGCTGGTTTATACAAACAAAATGTGAAACCATTTATAAGAATAACTTGCACAGTATTAATTATTTTTGGTTTCTCTGGGTGGGAGGATGGAGATTTACGTTTGAAGTTCAGACTCTGCACACATTCAACCCCAAAGCAACTCCACTCACTAATACATTTCTAGCTAATATTTTTTTCCATAGGCATGTTACCACCTATTCTTTTGAAAATAATTAGAATAGCGGTATATATGGATACAAGTGATAGCATAGATATCAATAGCTTGGATAAAATCAGCTTCTTACATATTTGTAAAGAGGAAGACAATTCTACATTCCTGGCTTACAGATGTACCTTGACATAATAGGTGGTGAGTATTTTCCTTAGGTCAAAGACCTGAAGCATGGAAGCAGCACTGTTGTCAGTGATGCTGTAGCCCTCCAAGACATACTTTGTGACTAGAACTTCCCAAGCCAACCAACGCTGGCCAAAGGCAGCATTGAAAGACAACACATGAGGGATATGACCAGGTTCACAGCAACAAAACCCTTCATCTTCTTCAACCCCTTCAGTAATAGCTTCTACTTCTCGTTGCTGACAATAAGTTCCTGAAATGAAAAAAGTAATTCTTAGAATAAGGAGCATTAATGACAACAGCTCTGATAGTTTAGTAGTAATGATTGTACTTGCTATGTGGGTAGGGAAAGGGATGAGAAATATTGGGATAGGTAATTAAGGACCTCCATGAGTTCATGGTTCACTTAATCAGAGATATCTGGATCGTACTTCAGATATTTTAACTACAGTGCCATACTCATTGGAAAGATGTCAGAAATTACTAAAATAGAATTCAGTGATGACAAAACAAGTAACAGAATTTTTGTTGAAGTGTTTGAAGAAAGTAAGGATTAAGTGATCTGAGGTTATAGAATGAACTCTGTTCAGCTCTACAGGTAGTCCTCGACTTATGACCATTCAGTTAACGACCATTCGAAGTTACAACAGCCTCAGAATGAGTGCTTTATGGTCTATAAAGCACTTCTGAGAGTCGCAAAATGTCACATCCCCCATGGTCACATGATCATATTTCAGATGCTTGGCAATCGGTTGCAGCATCCTGTGGTCATGTGATCGTGTTTTGTGACAGTTTTTGCATTTTCCAGCAAAAAGCACCCACTGGGAAAGCTGGATTCACTTAATGACTGCCATAAAAATGGTCATAAAATTGGGTCCAATCACGTGGTGACTTGACTTACGACTGCAATGACTTAAGATGGAAATTCTGGTCCCAACTGGGGTCATAAGTCGAGGACTATATGTATTAATTTTACCCAGACTCAGACAGCACCTCAGTCTAAAATGCGTATTAATCCAATGGGCTAAATTTGCATTTTACAATGTCTGGAGCAGAAAGTAGTACAGGAAGATTAATGAAAAGTGCATCCTCACAGATTTTACCTCTAAATTCAAGCCCTCTCAGTTGGAAGGTGACTAAGCCATTGCCTATCTCTATAAGGTGTACAAGTGCATTGAGGTAGTCGGAAGCAAGAATAAAGCAATCTCCAGTACTGTAGTTCCCCCATCGCCCCAGGAGTAAGTCTCCACACAGGCTGTGCTGAAGGGACCGAGTTAAATGTTCATAGAATATTGAATTCAAGTTATTGTCATCAGAACCTGCATGGAGGGGAAAAAACAGTATCATTAAACTGACACTAAAAATATAAATTTATTTTTACAATTCTACTGAAAGATCACCCCAAGGTATTAAACAGACCAGGATAGATGATCACTTTAAGAACTTTTAGCCGAATAAACATAGCTGCCTTTTAGCCATGTTATTTCCACTGCTAGTAGTGTTAATATAGTTCCCTTGGCCCCAAGGTAAACTTTTGAGGTAGGGCACCCTAAAGGTGAGAGAGACCAGGAGTAGAACCCCCTATCCTCCAGGAACTCAGGATAGTACCTACAGCACTCTCTTCTCCATTTTTTTTCTACAATAGTGCTATAGAAAGTTAGCCAAAGTCGAAATAAATGTATACTCTCTAACTCCTAGCAACCAGGATTAACCTTTGCCTTGCTTAAGGTTAATTAGTTATTTTTTTCCGACAGTTCTCCCATCTTTGGATATATTCTTTTTGAAAAGGGGAATCCAAGCAAGAGGACAGGTTACTAGAATATGTCTAAAACAGGGATTGTGAGAACGTGCAAAGAGGAATATTCATAAGGACAGCAGCAAAACTTCAGTTTTTCTAGAAAAACAGAAGAAGAACATAAAAGGAAGGCTTTAGATTTATTCAGATGGGAGTCATATAGATACTGAAGGGCACAGCAACCGGAATTACTAGTTGTAACTTTGAGGTTGTAGCTTAGAAAAAATATGGTTCTTTAATTGAAGAAAAAGATTTTCATCTACTAGTTGATGAATAGTATGTATCACATCATTTAAGAAGTAAACTGATAAAGATTTCAGATAAGATCAATGAAACAAGCAAAGATATCTGAATGCTTAAGGAAAGTAGTCTCTAAGAATGACCTGTATTTATTGCAATTGAATTTCAAATAAATCGGTAACAATCTCTATAAGACAAAAACTCCTATTAAGATTTATCCTCCATAATACACTTCTCAAAGCTAGAATTCTAATGCATGTTATAAAAACATGTATATTCTGTTACATATACACAATATAGTTATCCATTAGAAAGAGCTCCCCCTGCCCCAAAGATGCAAAAATGTCATTATCTTTCGTCAGGTTAAGTTTGAACCCCCACCAAAAAAAGTATGGACTAAATTGAGCCATCACACAATCTACTCAACAGCCTCATGTGCCTACTTCTGTTAATATTACCTGGGTTTCTGTCAAGCTGAGAAGCCAGTCTTGTGTTTGAGTGGTCCACTCGTTTTGTGCTGAAAAAGCAAAAAGTAAAAGAGTAAGAGTTACTTGTTCTCCTGAAATGCCTTGAAATGAAACACCACAAGGTGCTTATCCTGTATCTTTTTCTATCATTCTACCTTCCAGATAGAGGCTCATTTTTACATGCCTTCTCTCAAAACAAGTAAGGGGAAAGCTCATGCAGATGCTAGTATACCCTGTGGGGTTAACTGGTGACCAACTGGTGACCAACTGGTGACGGTCCAAAATATTTGATTCCCAGTGTGCCATTCCTCTTACAGAACTGAAAACAGTGCTATGAACACTGCTAGTTCTAGTCATGTTTTTCTTCTTTCTGATAAGAGAGGCTGAGCCAGGTATGTTTTCTGAGTATGAAAACACATCCTGTCAGATTTGACTTGCCATCTTTCTCAGAAAGCAGACATATGCATATATGGACACTGATCACCAATCTTCCACCCAGAGAGAGAGAGAAGTTTGTTTAACAAATTCATATAGCCGCCCATCTCACAGAGCGTGACTCTGGGTGGCGTCCAATACATAAAAACCATAAACATCATAAAACAGTAAGTAAAAACAGAAAAACAAAAAAAAAGATATAAAAAGATAGCAGGAGAGATAACCATCACTAAACATCACACAACCATCTGGCTGGCTCACCATGAGACTTCCAAGGTTGATGGAAAACCCACACCTTGAGGGCTTTCCAGAAGGCAAGTATGGATGGGGCCAATCTCACCTCAGTGGGAATGACATTCCATGGTGTGGAGGCCACAGCAGAAAAGGCACACCGCCTGGGTCCCGCCAGATGTAGCTACTTAGTAGATGGGACCTGCAGCATACCCCTCCTGCTTGAACTGACGGGATGGATAGATGTAACCGGGAAGAGGCAGTCCCTCAAATAACCTGGTCACTCACTTCCAAAGTTCTGAATGATACTTTAATGAAAGTTTGTGGCAACCAGAAAACTAAAATTTACAACTGCCACAAAGATCCATTTTTAGAAAGGCATTAGAATAAAGAAATCAAAATATTGCTAAAAAGCAGGAGAAACATAGTGAATAATAGTTGTTTAAATTCTGGCAAGACTTGCTAGAAAAACATATCAATAAATTTCGGTGAAGTGAGGATGGGCAACCTGAAGAAAGCAGAAGCCTAATTCTCCAGCACTGTGAAACTCAGAAATCTATTCCGCCCATCTAAAAAAGTTATTTGTTAAATGGAAATATCTGAAGTTCTGTAAGTTTCATTTTTTTCTTTAAAAGTTACACATTCAGAATAGTCAGTATCAAGAAAATAAACATTTTTTGTGCCTCCGAGTCATTAAAAATATTATTTTAAATTCTAGAGTGAACCAATCCAACAACTTCATGTAGAAATATCCTATTTTTTAATGCATTAAAAATATACAATGCATGAAAGCCTTGTATGATTTCAGTAACACCTACTTGTAATCTCTCTCCCAGAACTTGACGGGTCTGACGTAAGAAGTGATAAATATTGCACTTCCCAAAAAAGGGTTCAACGGAGTAGAGAAAAAGGCAGACACGACTGCCTGGACAAACAGCATCGCAGAATCTATCAGACACTAAAGTTAAGGGTGCCATAATTGTTACCCAGGTCACTTATTAGCAGGGTAGAATGAAGCTGGATATTAGTCCCTTATCCATTTTTCTTATAACACTGAGCAAGTAAAATCATCTTTGCTTTTCTAATCACTTACTGTATATTTTCTCTACTAGGTTTCAGACTTCAGGAGATCAAATTAAAATATGTTTGAATTTCAAAAAGGATACGGGGCACAGCAAAAGGCTGGGCGAAAGCATGGAAAGCAGATCCCCATGTGATTTGCCAAGGAGCAATATAAGTGTACACAAATCTCAACTTGTAAAAAAGTTCCCAAAGCTACAAAAGAAATCAGAAGAAAATATAAAATATAAGCAGCAGCAGCAGCAGCAGCAATACAGAAGCATAATCATGCATGGATTTTATTCCCTTGAAGCACGTGCAGAATTAAGTCTTGATTAAGGGAACTCAATTTGAGGGAGCCAGACCACCACATCCCATGTTTGTGTATAAGCATGCCCCATTAAACCCATTAAGGACTACTAACAAGAACAAAACAAAGTGGAATTCTTCTGGGTTCCCTTTCAGGATTGAGGGGAAATAAATACCATGAAATTGCAAGATTTATTTCACATTGTAAAACTAGAAAAATTTAAAATGTAGAGTCACCTTTGAGTCAATCTTTACTTCTGGTGATTACATGGACACACCCATGTATTTTTCTTGGCAACAATATGGAAGTAATTTCTATTGCCTTCCTCAGGGATTTTTTTTTTAATTTCACAGTTTTTGTCTACAGCCCTAAGATTTCCTGTTAAGTCTCCAATCCAAGTAACTAATATGTCCAATTTTACTTAGCTTTCTGAGATCAGCCAAGATTGACTAGGTGCTACATTTACCCAAGTATCACAAAATGCATAGGGGATAGCCTATCTTTATCCCTTGTACCATAGCAACTCCTGATTATCTGTTTATTTATTAAACTTGTGTACTGAAACCTACTTGGTCTCTCAGCTATTAACAAGGCAAATCAGAGTATATATGAACTAGATCTGTGTCATAAAGGGCTGCCTGGGCTTTATAAAAGTTCCTGAGCAAGAAGATGGCTCTGCTACACAGAAAACCTTTTTCCCCCTTTGTTCTGGCAGATGTTGAGATGTTCACACTAGGCCAGGTCCTGCCAGCTCATTTTAATGATATGGAATAGAATGGTTGTGCTGTGTTTTATTTGACTTTACCTTGCTGAAGAGTATGGACATGAAGAACAAGTCTAGCAGCATGGTCTCGGAGAATCGATTGTAATCAAACGTAAAGAAAAGCACTGTAAAAATTACAGTAACATACTGGTAGGTTGGATTGCTAAAAGATGAGCGCAGCAACTTCATACCAGCTATAGTAATCATTAAAGCACCAAATCTGCAATGAGAAAAATATAATTTCAGATGAAACCTGAAGCCAAAGAACTTCCTGCTTAGTTCTTTCTTTCTCTCTCCCCCATTAGTTCCTTCTTGCCTCACTCCTCTCTAATTGCTTAGTTTGTTGATTGTTCTCTATCAACTTATTTTCTAAGAGTCCTGTATATGAGATTTCCTAACTCCCAGGATCTCTTTTGGGTTCTCAGCATGTGGCTATATCCAGAGGCATTTGTAGCTAGCCATGATGATGTTAAAATGACAAAATGTGTATTTAACATCAGAATGCAAGCTCCATCCTTTTCTATTTGCTTTGCAATAATGTATGCAAATCTGTAAGGGGAAGAATTTGCACTGCAACTTCAAGACCCCCATTTTGTCGCTTGCCCCTCTGTGGATACCCATGCCTACATCTAGGGGTATATGAAGCCTTAATCTTACCCAAAGAAAAAGCTAAATTGTATGTGTTTTTAAATTGTATGTATTGTATGTAGAAAAAGCTAAATAAATAAATGCAATAAATGTAGACTAAATAAATACATCAAAGACAATACAGTGTAAACATTCAGGTGGATTTGTTTCTGGACAACTGGAATGTTCATGAACAGCCTATGCCTTCGTACCAACTCATCCAATCAGTGTCATAGGCTTCACTGCCACATACTTGTTTTATTTTCTCCTTTCTTAAAATGATACATAGGAATCTTCCCTTCTCCTCATTATATACCAATGATCAGTTAATAAGGTAGATTAGGTTGAGATGGTAAAGGGCTTCAAGATCCTGTCATCATAAGAAACGTTCTGTCAGATGAGACCAAAGGATTAGCTACGGGGGTAGCAGATACCCCACCTAACAAGTAGCCATTGAGACTGTATCTCGGATACATTAGTCTTATTCCATTTTAAAGCTAAGTCAATTTGTGCCTATCATCTCATATTTTAGTAGCAGATTCTGTGATTTAATATGGAAAGTCTTTATTTCTTCTGTTCCAAATCTGCTGCAATTTAGTCTGACTTAATAATGCCAAGCTATACCATGAAGAGAGGGCAAGAAGCTTCTCCCAATCCACTTCATCTACACTCTGTGTAACTTCACAAGGCTGTATAATAGCAACACTGAATGCCCCCAAACTGCAACCTCTGCTTTTAAGGGAGTTGCTGTAGCCCCCTGGCCATTTTGGTGTTCTGTTCCTTTACTTTTTTCAGTTGCAGAAATCAGAACACACCCACTGGGTCAATTTTATTGAGCCATTTGCCATGGCCCTTTAATTGGTCAGATCTCATCAAAGTATATGTGTAGTAAAAACATATGTTCCATTGTAGATCCCTTTACATTAATTTACTATCAGCCCCACTTGCGATTTTGTTACCTATTAAATTGGAAGGGTCTTTTTGAAGTTCTTCATAATCCCGTTTTTATTGTTATCACCCTGACTGTTATCACCCTGGAGTCATCAGCTGGATTAACAAGCTCACTGCTCACTCCTAATCCTAGTTAATGTATTAAAAAGCATTGATTCCAGTACAGATACTTGGGGAATGAAATCAGCTAGCCCTGAAAATGGATGGCGCTAGAGCATCAGGACCATATCCAGCCATCACACAGTTTTATCCAGCCAAGCAAATGATTAGAAGTCGTGTTGAGGAAACAATCTCAACCTATCCTCAAATGGAAAATTCATTTTTTATCTCCCTCCACTGTAAGAACTGCTGGTGACCAAATCCACTTTAATACTCCAAATTCTCCACTCCTATAAAACTAGATGTAGAAAGAAGGGTTTGAAGCCAGACCCTCTGTCTGAAGAGATAAGGAGAGGTAGAGAAAGCATGCCCAGTACAGCTTCTGGAATTCTTTCCAACCCCTTAATAGCAGCTGCACTCTGGGCCATATGAGTGGATGGGAGGAAGGAGGGAGGTTTAAGAATGGAGCAGTCGGTAACATTCGCACCTTTGGCCCAATTGTTTCCCCACAGTGATGCACTGGGGAATTTTTCCTGGGATGTGTTTCTCTGTAGCTCCAGGTTGGATCCAGCCCAAGTTTCTCCTTTCATACCAAATTTGGTCCCATTCTGTTATGAATTTGGAGAGTCATCTCGGTGAGAGATAGACAGGCAAACGGACAGAGTTCTGAGTCTTTTTACATACTTTTTTCTGATATTCCATTCAATTGGACAAAATAAAAGGTAGCGTTCAGTCATACAAATATTAATTTACAACCTGATGCAATAATATGGAAGGTTTCAGAAAGGTTTGGAATCTCAGAGCCATGGTGTTTGAAAGGAGGGTAATGCATCAAGAAACCTAAACCTGAGAAAGGATAGATGGAGAGTTTGTGGGGCAGTTTGTCGAGATTTAGACAAGAAAGAATTAATGGGAGATCTGAATCTCCCTTCCTAACAGTAAGAGAACTTCCACGATGGAAAAAAGTTACCAAGGGAAATTGTGGGCTCCCTTTCCATAGAAGAACCTGCTTTCTGCCATCTATTTCAATCTGAATTTCTGTACTAGGCTGAGGTTTGAACTCAATGGCTTGAATGAGACTTTCCTATTTTACAGTTCTGTGAGAGGGTCACTAAAGCCAACATTCACAGTGCTGAGGGTGAAGAGGGGTTGAACAGCGGGGAAGTGAAGAGAGGTTCAGATGCTGAAAACAAAGCCAGAAACAAAGTTCCCCAACAGATATCTTTTTTCCAAAATGCTAATCATAATTAAAACAAAGGTAAAATAAAGATGCATGCATTTTTCTACTTACTCTGTACCTAATCTCTTTGGACTAGCAATAGCCTTTGCACTGCTGCTGAGCTCATTGAGGACCACCAAGGGATAGATTATATTCTTCTCCACAAAAAGAAGCCATATATTAACTTTCTCAAACCACATAACATGTGCGGCATCTAAGAATTCAAAGAGCACATTATGGAATCAAATATTTCTGGAGCATGAACAGAGTATCATCAAACTCAGTTCTCATCCCCCAAGCTGAGCAGTCCCTAAGACAGCCGAACCATCTTTTTTTTTTGTACAGAGAATAAGGTTTCTGTGGCAAAAAGAAAAAGTAATATGTAATCTAACTGTAGATAGAGTTTTCTAATAAATGCAGCTTAATTATAGAAACTCAGTATATTGAGTGATAACGCAAACAATATTTAGAGACAAATCTACTGCAAATTGTACTACTTACTGCGGACTTCAAATTGATAGTATTCCCTGGTTTTCAGTAATGGATGAGAGAAACAGTGCCATGGGAGCTGTTTCCGGAGCTGAGGCAGCACATAATGGGTCATAAAGCCAATTAAGCCCACCAATGCATACAAAACGTAACTTAAAACAGGCTAAAAGAAAAATTTAAGAAAAAAGAGTAAATCTCAAAATCAGGAAAATAAATCATCATCCCTTGCAGAATTGTGTTACTTCATTTCATTGCAAATAGCAGCTCTGGCTAAAAAGCTATTTTCTCCTCTGCTTTTCCCTACCATCTAATGTTGTATGTCAGAGCACATCAGAAACACCTGATACAGTCCTATATCAGATCCTAGCTGCTACCCTTGATTAGGCATATATTCTGAGTTTGAGGGAATATGATACCATCTTAAGAAAAAAGGGTTTTCTTATATATATACAGATTCTGCATTTCCCTTTTAAATGCTGCACAGATATTATACTGCATGTTGTTATTACTAGTTAAAATTAAATTCTGCTTTTTGTCCAGGAGCTCAAGACAACTGAAGAACTTCTTCCTCTGATTTTTTTTCACCCACCCTTTGAGAAATAATGTGTGTCCTAAAGCGAGCTTAGATGACGATGATTAAAACCTAGATTCTTCTCCAACTCCTTAACCACTGATTCCACTGGAAGTTTGCCATTCAGCCACCCACTGATGTGTTTACTATAATCCTTTCAGCATTTGCATATTTATGGCATGTCAAAGTATCAGACAAAACAAAAACAAACCAAAAAAAGTGAGATTCTTGACTGTTCAGAGAACAAAGTTTCACTACATCATACTTTTTAGCATCCCAAGTTTCCACATTTGCTCATATAATAGACACATCAGTATGGTCTGAGAATGTTGCACAAGCAGGAACATGGAGAAATTAGAGAAGTTTCAACTCTCAGGCTAGCTGATATCTTTTCCCTCTTGCTTAAAATTCCTAAGATAATAATGGGTGCTAGCTGGAATGAACTCAGTAGTACTTAAGGCAGGAAAAAAAAACTGAGACGTACATTGAGTCAACATGCTATAACTGAACCTGAAAACAAGCTATTCTATACAGCTGAGCAATGAAAATAATGTCCAAGAAAGACTTATAAAAGAAATGTATATCATTATTTTTAAGTGGACAACAGAAATAAGTGTTACCTGCAGTACTGTGAACCCTGTGCTGACATGGATTGCAAAATAAAGCACACCAATGACTATGCAAACAACAAGATCAGATTGCAAACGTTCACTCTAGAAGGGAAAAAAAAGAAACAAAGAAAATACATCTGCATATCAATAAGGTTCTATAAAAAATCCATCTTTTTATTACTCATATAGTTACTACGAGGACAATTTCAGAATAAAGTGTGTCAATTAATATTTATAGATCCCCCCCTTCAGTTTTTATTGACATATTTGTGGAATTTGAGTTTAGGTACAGGATGACCTGCCAGGCTATATAAAGATAATTAGCTTCTGAAATTTTTTTAACAATTATTAGAACAGAATATCATAAATCTTTGCACAACCTGAAAAAGTCATTTAAACACCTGAACTGCATGCATAGCTTTGCCACAGAGTATTATCAGAGCTTCATGTGGCTTTTATATATACTTATAGCAGAATATATAGGGAGAGATTAAGTGAACAAAGTAACACCAAAGTTTGGTGGTTGTTTCATTTATTTCATAACCAAAGTCATCCAATAATAAATGTGTCCATGTGAAAAAGTAGTCATTTCTTAGATTCAGTAACTAATTTCACCAACCGCTGCAACCAAACATTCCCTGAAATTAGTGATTAGCTTCTGATATTACTACTTAGGAATTTTGGTCCATTCCACCATGGTGAACTGCTTCAATTGAATGGCATTTGTGGATTTTCTTACATTCATAGCTTATTTCAGGTCCCACAAAATATTTCTATGAGATTTAGGTTGGCACTTTGACTTGGCTAGTCCAAAACATTGAGTTTGTTCTCCATCCATTATCTTGTAGATTTGCTTGTATATTTGGGATCACTGGCTTCTTGTATGACCCATTTGTGCTTCACTTCAGCTTCATGTGACAGATGATCTGATATTCTCCTGTAGAATTCTCTGACAAGATCAGAATTCATGCTTCTTTCAACAATGACAAGTGATCCAGGTCCTGAGGAAGCAAAGCATCCCCAAACCATGGCACTACCAGCTCCATGCTTGACTAATGGTATGAAGTTCTTATAGCAGAATGTATTGTTTGATTTACACAAGATATAATAGCCTGAAAAGTTGATTTACACTAGATATAATAGCCTGAAAAGTTCCAGTTCTGATTCAGTGGCAAAGACATGCAAAAATTTAGAAATTCTGAAATGGGTCAAATATTCTTTCCACAGAACTGTAGAAGACATGGAACATGCATGTTGGTATGCCCTCCAAATGTCCTGGACAATATCTCCCATAGGAGATATCTCTCATATAATGAGCAATAATTAGTATTAATAGTTCAGGCAGTATCCCCTGCTCATGAAATCTATTAATCTTCTCCAGTCTGACAGGGCAGATTTGGATTATAAATAGTAGAGACACTAATGGTGTTCGTTCTATTGGAATATAACTCTATACAACCCCAAAACATCTGTAGGCATCAGGCTGCAACCAAGGTGGCTATTATTTCTGAATATTCCAGAAATACTGTATATCAACTATTTAGTTCAATATTTAGTATGCATTTAGTGCGCATTTAGTATGCATAATAGCAAACTTGTCAGTATTATTATTAATTTGAAATATGATTCAACTTACCACTGAATTTCTAAGTTTTTCAGGCAAGGGGTCTTTGACTTCAGACAATGGATCTTCTGGATTTTTATCTTCTGAAGTAGGAAAAAGCTTTGATTGCACTAAAGAGCTGAAGTAAATATTTGTTTTAAACAAAGTCTGTACAGAAAAGAACTGTATTACTCATTACTGTATTCTAAGCAAATCTAAACCATCCCTCCCATTTTAAAGGAAAATTAGCCTTCCTTTTCTAATAAAATAGTCAATCCTGGGGGTGGCTAGTGCCTTAAAGTGGTTCCTGTGTATTTATGAATCTGAATCAGAACTTTTAATTGCCATCTTGGATGCTATTTTATTCTTTATATTTATATTTATACTTTATGTAATATATCTTGTTTTTATTGTATTTTAATCTTTTTTAGCTTTATTGTAAACTGCCCAGAGTCCCTCTTTTGGGGGCGATGGGCGGTGACAAAAATTGATTAATAATAATAACAACAATCCATTTCTGTCAAAAAAGCTCCATCACTCTTCAGTATTCCCACTGTCTGGGTATGTTTACAATGCTGCAGATCAAGTGATTAAAGCATACTTCTGTATACTCCCCACAGCAAGGTGCCATTCATAGTTTCACCAAAACTGTTGAAACTTGAAAACGTAAATGACTATCACTCACTCACTATTACATATTTATCTTTTGGATATCATCAGAGATGTTTCAGCTCAACATTTCAAATATATTTGTAAGTCATTTAAAGTATTTCTGTGTATTTTTTTTCGCTCACTGTTCTTATGCAAATAATTGATCCTACGAAGCTCTGGGTGTATCATACATATTCTTTGTGTCCTCTAGCCTCCCTGAACAAGTGAATGAAACACTTTACTTCAGAATCTCTGAACAATGGAAGGAGAGTCACCTCTTACTACAGAAAGAGGTGATGGGCTAATGGACAGAAGAGATGATTGCATCCCCATATACACAAATGCTTCAGAATTGTCATTCTTTATGGCTGTAATCAGGGTAACCTGGCACTTTTAAGGAAGAAATTTCAATGCAGCGAAGAGTCACAGCTCCAATCCTATATGTATTTACTAATAGATCCAAGTGAGGTCACGGTGACTTATTCATAGAAGCAGCTTTAGGCTTTTAAAAAATCAGTTTCTTCTAATATTTCTCAATTAGAGGAACGAAATTTATGCAATATAGGAAGAGGAAGTCACCACTTACAAAAGGACAGAAGGATCACTACTTTGTCGGCTGAGATGATAGGATATTGCCACTAATGTACCACAGAACACTGAAAAAAGCACTGGAATATGTTGACCATCCCAAGAATCCTGTGGACAAATATATATATATATAGCTTTATATATATATGACTTGAGTCAACTTACAGAATGACTGAGTCAACTTACAGAATAAAATGTCATTTTTATTTTAAAACAGTGATGCTATTAGAAATTCTGCACTCAAAAATTAATAATCCTATCAATGTGTGTAGATAAAGCACAAGGCTATTTGTCTTTGGAATTATCTTAAACCTGCTTTCTGATTCAATACAAAAAAAAAAAGTAATGTAACCATAAAATAATCCAACTCCAAGAAAACAGTGACTCAGGACCCATAGAACTCCAACTGAGAGCTCTGAAACAAGGCTACTTTTTATAAACCAGGAGTAAGTATCTGTAATATATATTCTCTAGAGGAATAGTGTTCTACAGCTGAGCAAAGACTAATCCTCTGTCAAAACTAATTTGATATTTTCTACAGCCACCATGACAAAAACATGGACTAATATCTGTCCATATCAGATCAATATGCGTGTAATATATTCTTCTCTATCTGATTTTCAGAGTTTTCTCTCTTCTTCCTCAGTCCCTCGTGCCATGTGCTCAGTATAAAGATCAGAAAGTGTTTGGAAGAATTTTAATCCCTTGGGAAAAATAAATGGAGGACTTTGGAATGGTCAAATCTCGGATTTAAGTCACGCACATACCATGCTCTTCCAAATTATAAGCAAAATTAGGACAAATGCAAAATTGAACAAGTTATTTTCTAAAATTACATGACATTTTAGAAACAAATACAAATGTGGCCAACCAGTTGCCACTAGGACATATACATGCAGGGTGTGAAGATAGCAGATGTCCCCAACTTCTGCTTTTTAGCAATTTATATTCAGAAATACAGTTTCTCTAAATCTGGAGGACCCATGTAACTATGTCTACACATCTGCTCTATGAACCTGTCAACTATCCTGTTAAAATTTAAGATATGAATCTATCTATTTTTGAAAAGCCTTCATGTTCTAAAAAAGGAGAATGAAGCAGTATATTTCCATATGGTCTAGATTTAATTATAAGCTTAAGGGCTAAATTAATTCTCTATGGATCTTTTTTCTTTGTTTTTGTTTTTTATTTCTTTTTTTGCTAGGTTTAATTTATTTTAATCATCACAATATACACAGAGAGAGAGAAAGAGATTCTTTTTTCACTGCAAACCATTATTGTATTTTTTTCCTGATGTTGCTGTATTATAATAAATAATAATAAATAATATCTCATTTAATTTGTCTAAGGTAATAACCATTACAACTTTTATCAATGAATATTTAAAATGTATTTTGTTGTACAAAGTTGTGAGATTTTTGTGTGCGCCTTGAAGCTATTTCAAATTAAATTTACTGGAAGATCTCTGGGCTTTTGTATTGTACGAAAGAAAGGGCATCTTATCTCCATCTATAAATACTATGATATCAAATGACAACATTTATCCATTTTACAAAAGGACAGAATGTAAGAATTTTAAATCTAACTGTACTATATAAAAATATAGCACTGGTGGTATTACTCACCTTTAGAGCCCCATAACACAATCCATATAATAATGCTACTGCCACAATACTACAGATAAAACTGTAGAGTGCTGCAATGAGGCTTGTCGTGGCTAGACAATAAGATGATAATAAAGGAATGAGTAAAATGAATCTTGATGTAAGAATTAAGCATTTATTATTTTGAAGTTTGTTTTTAGGTGTACATCTTCTGGTAAGTTATTTTTCTAAACTAAAACTCTCCTTTGAGTGACATCTAGTAATTTCATGAACCTGGAAAGCTAATTCAAATAAATGACTTCTTCCTAAATCCCAAATGAAAGTAAGTAAATTGAGGGCATTTCCAGACATTTTTTAAATCGTGAACATTGCTATACATACAATATAAAGAATTTAAATGAATTCACTTTCAGGAAATAATTTTTTCACATCTTCTTAGTTATAAAAAAATAAATTATTATTACTTCTTAAATCATATATTCTTAATTAATAGAAGCACTATAATTTGAGGAGATTTTTGGAATTCCTAGCAACTTCTATTACAATTCATCAGATTATGTGTAACACTATTCTGGTGCATGAAAAGTCCCTATCAGTGTTTTGGTTTGTCCAATTAGCAAGCCTTGAGATATTATTTTCAGATTAATCAGTTGCCTGGATAATGCTGAGACAATAGAGAGCAGGCATAATGCCAAAAGAGAGCTAGTTTGGTGTAGTGGTTAAAGACACCAAGCTAGAAACTGGATACTGTGAGTTCTAATTCTGCCTTAGGCACAAAGCCATCTGTGTGACTTTAGGCCAGTCACTCTCTCTCAGCCCTAATAAGAAGGCAATGGCAAACCACTTCCAAAAATCTTGGCAAGAAATCTGCAGGGACTGGCAGATGCCAAGAGTCAAAAGTGACTTGAAGGCACGCACACATGCACACATACACACAATGCCAAAACAGGGTTTGGCATACAAAAGCAAAATTGAAGTGAGCCCTAGGCTCATGCACTTCATCCTCAACTTTCCTAATTTGTAGCAAACCATAATCTACTCTTGTATTTCAACTGATACGTTACGGTATACATTTTCTTTGCAATTGACATACAGTGGCAAACCAAGTACTGTAGAGAGAAAATCTCATTCCGAATAAAATGACAAAAAAATGTATAAAACCAAGAATTGTTTCATGCACTCCAACATTACATCAAAATATGATAAAAAATATGTTTGCTTATATAAATTAGTACATAACATACATAATTATCTGATTATCAAGCCATTGCCTTGTATGAGTACTTAGCCAGATAATCTGGACAGGCTAAAATGTGATACGCTTAAAATTGACAGCCTGGATAAGCACTCAAATTATTTTTAGAAACACACTGAAAAGTTGTTTACTGCTCATTTTTCATGAAATAGAATGGTTTAACTCACCATTGCCACCAAAGACATGAATATCTAATTGTTCACAGAGGTACATCACAAATGTGTTCACCTGAGGCAGAAGTCCAATGAAGAATACTATAGGGAAACATAGTATAAACACTATAGGAGACAAAAATGATAAAAAGTGGTAAGTACATATAGAACTGCTGACTAATTTTCCATATTTAACTATGGTGAATAAATGTTCTCTTTCCTTTGGAGAAAGAATTATTTCAAGTAGCTCTTGAATTTCATTTTAAGCTGAATACAAGCGGCTATGTGCATAGTTGCAGGAAGCATACACTGTTTCCAGACCCACTTTCTACATAATAATCATAATAGTAGCAGCGACTATCTGTATTTGTAAAAATGTATTTGTTTAAGTGCAGGCCACTAAATAAACAGCAAAACATACTGACATTAATTACTGAACAATTAAGAAAAACTACCAGTACGTTAAGACATAGACACAACATACTCAGTCCTATGACCCAAAAACGTATCACTCCTCTCAAAAGCTCAACCAACCTTTTTTCTAACTTGTTAGCAGCCTACACAAATTTAGCAGTACATTCCCTAGCAGCTATTTTGTTTCGTTCAAAAGTAGCTTCACAGAAGCACTTCTTGTGTGTGTGTATGAGTGAGAGAGAATGAGACAGTATGCACAAGCTAAATCTTTCTTCTTTTTTCCTCTTTACGTTAACATGTTCAACAGAAAAGTACTATGAGGTCTGAGATAAAAACAGACTGAGATGATTATAAGGAGGTAAGCTAGGTGGAGAAAAGTATATAATTGGTGTTTACAGGTAGTCCTTGACTTACAACAGCAATTGGGACCAGAATTTCTGTTGCTAAGTGATGCAGCCGTAAAGTGTGACCGCATCACTTAGCAACGGCAATCCCTGCAGTCCTGTTGCTATCGCTAACTGAATCCCACTGTCATTAGGTGAGGCAACTTCCTGCTGGCTTCCCACAACCAAAGTCAGTGGGGAAGCCAGCAGGAAGTTGCAAGTCCCAGGCATTTTAGAAACAAATACAAATGTGGCCAACCAGTTGCCACTAGGACATATACATGCAGGGTGTGAAGATAGCAGATGTCCCCAACTTCTGCTTTTTAGCAATTTATATTCAGAAATACAGTTTCTCTAAATCTGGAGGACCCATGTAACTATGTCTACACATCTGCTCTATGAACCTGTCAACTATCCTGTTAAAATTTAAGATATGAATCTATCTATTTTTGAAAAGCCTTCATGTTCTAAAAAAGGAGAATGAAGCAGGAAAGTGGCTGCTACTGGGTGAGGGAGGGAGCAAGGGGGTCTGCAGGGTGCATGAAAGGTGTGGCACGGGTCAGATAGGGGGTGCAAGGGGGTGAGGGGGTGCGCAAGAGGCACAGTGCAGGTTGGGGAGGGTGTACGGGTGTGTGTGAGAGGCAAGGCACAGGTCAGGGAGGGTGCGCAAGGATGCAAGGAGGTACGGGTTGGGGAGGGTGTGCAAGGGTGCAAGGGGTTGCATAAGAGGCGCTGCGTGGGCTGGGGAGGCTGTGAGGGGCTACGTGAGAGGCATGGGTCAGGGAGGGTGCACAAGGGGCGCAGTGCAGGTCAGGGAGGGTGTGCAAGAAACACAGCGTGGATTGGGGAGGGTGCGCGAATGGCCAGTGCAGTGTGAGTGCGGAAGGGCTGGGAGAGGGTATGTGGGTGGGGGAGGTTTACCCCAGTGACTTGCAACCTTCCCTGCCAGCTTCCCCATTGACTTTCTGAAGGCTGCAAATGATCTCAGGGCGCTGCAACCGGTCGTAGGTGCAAGTTGGTTGCCAAGTGCCCAGATCACGATCACGTGACCGCAGGGGTGCTGGGACAGCCGGAAATCTGAGGACCAGTCGTAACCACCATCCGTTCAGTGTCGTCGTAACGTCGAACAGTCGCTGAATAAATTATTCTGGGTTGAGCACTACTTGTAGTGGAGATACCACCATGGTGTTTTGTGATACCACAAATAAAAATGGTAGTATTTCCACTAAAAACATACATTATGACAGATTTTAAATACATTTTGATCTAAAGACAAAATTGGGTCAACAGTGACACATTTGGGACTCTCTGGCGTTGCCCTCAGTTTCATTAATCCAAGGATAGGACACTGGGCCACATGCATTACAGACTCATTCTACAGGCCTCCAACACCCTAGGTTGCATTGCTGAAATTCGCTCACATAAATGGCTGATTTTTGATAGCATGCGTTTTTACTGCTTTTAGCAAAAATAACAATGGCAATATCTGTGTTAAACTTCTGTAAACAAAAGGCATCATATTTTATCTTTAAATTCTTCTAATTCCCAGTGCAAAAAACAAAGAAGCAAACAGAAGAGCTGAACACTTTTGGCCATGCCCGCCCAGTTGCATCATATATGGAGAGACATGCTCTCCATATGGCCTTCAAAGGCCAATGTATTTTTAAAAAATATCCACAACCCAGGCTGAAAAAGGTCACCCATTTCTTCACTAAATGATTTATTAGATGGTCGATGGAAATGGTTGTAGCACATGAAGCGAAAGATCCCTTGACCCTCCATACAATGGAAGGATACTGAGGATACTGTTGGCATAATAAAATGATGAAAGTCATAGAGAGACATTTGTTTTCTTATACAGGTAGTCCTTGTTTAGCGACCACAATTGGGATCAGCAACTCAGTCATTAGGCAAGTGCTCACTAAATGAAACTGCAACTGTGCTTATGATCCTACTTCAGCTTTCCTTTGCTTTGCAGACCTGAGAAGGTTGTAAATGCAAGGATTGGTCGTAAAGTTACTTCTTCATCACTGTCATAACTGCGAACATTCGCTAAACGAGGCAGTCACTTAACAAGGACTACTTGTACTGGTTTTCTTCCTATGCTTCGATTAAATTCTCTAGCATATAAATCCTGTATGTTCACTTAAACTCTATTTGTTCAAAGATCTTGGGACTGGTGCATCAGAACCACTTAATCCTATTTAAAGAGAGAGAGAGAGAGAGGTTCAACAGAGCAAAGATGACGAAGTAGGCAATCAGAACTTACATCAGGGATGGGAAAACCTATAGGCCTCTAGATGTTGCTAGCTGGGATTGCTGCATTTTTGGTTCAACAACATCGGTTAGGCTACAGGTTTTCTAGCCCTTACCTAAACATACCATATGGAAAAGTTACTCACCCATAATCAAGTCCCTTGCTGAAAGCAGCAATATTGGATTCGTGAAAGCCATTCCATATACACAGAACCGTGCAGAAAAAGAGCTCTTGCTGCCATAGTCCAATAGCCAAATGAGACTGCAGCATATACAGAAGTAAACAGGCCTGCTGTAGGCTATGATTCGGTTATGACCCTGGAATACAAGTTTGAGTACTGCAACTTAAGTTGTAAATCATAACTACTCCTTTCTTCAAAAGTCAGTCAGTTCTGAAACATTTTGCATGCTAGTTCCACCGAAGACAGAGCCTATGCCCTTTCTAGATGAAGGAATAGAGTTTGTTTTCACACTCCAATAAGACATGGCATAGCGTCATTTGAATTCCGTATCAGTTACATAGGTTTCATACTCCGTGCAAGTAACAAAGATTCAAGTAGTATTAATTTCCAGTTCTAAACATCAACATATTTTCTGCAATCATTAGGGTTTTTGCAGCTTCTACTAAAGTAACACAAATTACCTTAACTCTTTTGTGACTTTCTTGAATTCATATCAGACATATAAGGCATCATTAAAACACATGTTGTTGCATCTGTGTGTTTGTTGTTGTTTTCCTATGTTCTGTGGTTAACACTCCAAAAACTTTCTATTTAGAACACGATCTTCATTTTGAGTAGATTTAATTAGTACATTTTGAACCGTATACAGGCCATTTGAAAATGAATGATATATAGCTACGATTTCTTTAAAAAAACATCTATCTAAAAGTGTAATTTCTTCTTAATGGCAATGTTTTTGAAACAGCAGCAATAGTTGTGGCAATTTTTGATTTGTCAGACTACATAAAGACCAGATGGGAAAACTTACGTGTCGAGGTGATGAAGAATCTGGCTGAACACTCTGAAAAAGCAGCAAAGACAACAGAAAAACATTATTTTTGGTTTGGAATCTCCTAAGATAATCATCTGAACAAATGGTATCTAAAATGACTTCCATGGACACATTAAAGCTTTCAGGACAGCATTTTTCAAATGTGAAAAAAAATATCTGGAACATCATCCAGAGCTAAGGGGGAAAGTAAAAAGCCTATTACAGTTTAGATATGTTTAGTCACAACAGAAAAAACCCAAATCTCTCAGGGAACAATAATCTGGCCCATTCTGCTGCACAAACTATCACACTGCCAGTTGATCTTGAATGCAAGAAGATATATCAGAGATGTCACACTTTCAAAAGAGGGAAAGAGTTACTTTCCTTGGCCACTCCTGCAATGACACAGCTCATCTGTGAGTAAGTTGTCCTCCATGACCTGGTGCATTATGACCAGATGAACATTGTGGAATATGTACAAATCTTGCAGCTAAAGAACATTTAGGAAGAACGTAGACTACATCCCTCCCAATTTCACTATATACTTAACAACCATAGAGTTGTCTGCTACTTCCTGAAAAATCTGGCCATGGAAAAGTCTCTTGAAGTCATGTAAAGCTCTAAAAACATCAGGACCTCAAACTTCTTAATGTGTAGAGGCTTCTGTTGTTAACCATGATTCTTGAAACTGAAATGCTCCCTCATCCAGTTAGGGATGCATCCATGATGACTATTACCGATGGAATCAGGGACAAATGGCATACATAGCAAAAGATTGTCTAGATTTCTCTACCAATTATGGCAACCTTCTTGGGTTGGCCTCTGACAAATCAAAGGGAAAATGGTGTCTATTTTTCCACCTCAATATCTCAGCAGGAGACTGACAGGATCTTGGATCTGAAAGATCATAGATCTTAGTATCTCAGTCCCTTCAAGTTCAGAGGTGGCACTGCATTTTATTGATGAATCTGCCAGGCATCAGGGAGGCCTGTGGTGCACTGCATTACCTGGCTAAGTTAGCACTGACAATAGCAACATCGACTCATTCCTAAGCATAAAAAGACTTGGCATCCATTGACAGTATTGGACTCCAAGAATTGGATCTCAGGCCTGAATGGTTTTCAACACTTATTCCTAAGAAATCACTCCATGTCAAGAACAGTGATTTTTGTGGGCTTATTTTGTAAAATTTGGCATTCTGGCAAGACCTTACCAATAGTGCTTTCTTAAACACAGGAGATACAAGCTGTGGTCATCCGGAGAGGGAGCTTACTCTTACAGTGCTGATACTTGTAAAGTAGACCTTCAAGACCATGTGAAATCAGCAGCAAATTGCCAGTTCAAGTTCCCACACAAATAAGTACAGAAACTAGCAGTAAAGTGAAGAAGGAGAGTGAGAAAAATATTGGAAAACTATAATTTTTGCTCTGAAGAAGTCCACCCAATGTGCTTTTATGTAGCAGCCAAAGGAGAACTGAAAAAAAGTGTAGCAGCTGCAGCTAGGACATGCATGACACACAGGGGAGAACGTGGCTCCTGCCAAAGATCTGTAAGCTCCTGGACATTCCAAATCAAGTCTGTATAGATGTAAAATCCATTACTCATAGTGTGACAAAAAGAATTCAGAAATATACAGAGAAGCCTAATGAACAAAGGAAGAGCAAACTGTTTTTCTATGCGGGTTACCACAGAAAGCAAACAAAGTTGGGCTGCTCCCTATGGAAAAAAAAAAAGCCAAATCGACCATCAAGCAATAGCCTCATTTGGAACAATCCAAATATCTCAAATTATGAGTGAGCTTTTGAATTATTCATAAAACTTCTGCATATTTCTTTTTAAAGATATTATCCAAATGTGGTTTTTAATAATTTGTAAGCTTGCAGGTTTTATGAATCTCAGTTCAAAAAAATCTAATTGTAGAATTAATGATATTTCCGAGTGTAGACAAGAGACTACAACATCCACATGTATTAAAATTTCCTGTGACAACTAAACATCGGGAGTAGTGGTTTCTTAATCACAGTTACAAGAACAAGCCAGAGTCAAATCCAATCCAATCAAATGATTTCAAGTACAAGCTTGTTGATGCAACCATAGTTGATGCAAACTCCTGAGCTATGGCTGGTTTACACTTAAAGGAAATTTCAATCTCATTCTCTGGCATACAAAAAAATAGAAACTGAGGGGAATATGAAGGCTGAGAAGATTTGTTCACATGTTGGGAAACATCATTCCATATTCCCCTTCAAGGTGCTCTTTCAATTTCATGATACAAAAATAAGCTATAAAACAGGGACACATTTTGAAACTACTGTGTATTAACTCACACAATTGACAATGCTAATAATTTAAAATTAAACAATAGTGAGGATAAAACGTTACCTTCAGCAAAGAGTACTGGCAGCTGGCAATCACCAAACAAAATTGGAAGACCCAGATATCCTTGAAGAAGCCTTCTATAAGGAGTACAGAACCTAGAAAAGCCACTTGGATAGCTAGGATGACAGCTAATACATTTTCCAAGATCTCACGATTCCTATGGACAAAGAGATGTGTGTGTTAGCGAAATGCTACAGTCAAAAGGAACAAAGAATGCAGGAAAGCAGAACAAATCAAACAAAATTTTGTATTATTCTATAGCCTCTTGGATTTTATATTTAGTTATTGCATCTTATAATTATAATGTGTTTGATTTTTAGGAGATTTTAACATTTATGGCTGTAGTTTGATCTTATTGTAAACCGCCCAGAGTCCCTCTTTTGGGGGAGATGGGCGGTAATTAAATTTGAATAATAAATAAAATAAATAAAATCTTATTATCCATACTTAAAGGAGACATTTGCTTATTGTTGGCTTTCAAATAGATTTCAGATATAATCAACTACGTTTTCACTTGAATTCAAGTGCACAACCTATTCTATAGATCCAAAATGGATCATCATTCAATTCAGGTTTTAATCAAATCATCTGCTAGTCCAAATCCTAATAAGAAGATACCACCACCACCTCTTTGTTTTTCTAGATTTCTTTTCCAATCAGTAGTAAATACTTTGTGATTAGTGATCATGCTCAGTACTCAGTAAACTATTTTATGGTAATCTTATCCCTTAATGCTTTGGTATTTTTACAAACTTTAGATTTTCTCCAAGCAGACTAATAACCTAAACACAGAAGCAAAGATTCTGTTTTAGAACAGTACAAACATACAGGACTTACCTGTCAAACAAAGCCAAAAGAGTCAGTCTATCAAAATTGATACCAATCCAGACTTTGGGTAGGATCCAAAAGCGATAATAGTGTTTCACTTTTTGGGATGCTTCCTCTTGTGGTTGTAGATGGTCCTGCAGATCAGGGCTTAGGTCCATGTCTTGATGCTCCAGAAGATCTGTATCTATGGTCAACAGTCTGTTCAGTCTGATCTGGGGGAGGGAAAGCTACAATAAAGTTAATAGGGTTTTGCTTTCATATTTTACTTCTTCAGTCATGCTTTGAAAGAACATAAATGTTAGGAGAGAGATCCTGCTAGGGGATGACTATTTTATCCCCCACCATCTTTATGAAGCTCTATGATCACTGGGGGGAGAGTTAGCCCAGGAAGATATACCTGAGTGATAGTTGCTTCAGACTCAAAAACACTTAGGGTATGTCACAGGATATCTGGATTGGCTAGTTGTCTCCAGCAAAGAAATACTGATCTTTTCTAAGGCTAAATAAAACAGCCGAGATAGCATACATGCATATCAAGCTACAGGAATCTCATTTTTAAAGCTACATCAAGGGACGAGACTAAACATCTAGGAGGCTGAACAGAGAGTCTTTAAGGACCATAATAATCATGACCACAGTCTTGAGTATGGGCAGTATGTAATCCAATCCATATGCTGAACAAGGCTTGCATATCATTTTCTCATCTGTACAAGAGCATGGGTACATTGACATATTAGCCCCAATATATTAAAGCACCTGTGTCATTCTGATTATTTGCAGCTGTACTGTCTAGCTGCTGACCTGTACCCATTTAATTGGACCAGCTAAGTTTAGAATATAAAGAAAACTTTATATATATGTGTGTGTGTGTGTATATATATATATATATATTTGATCATTTGCTTGCAATAAATAGTAGCAAATGCAAAAACTTACTAAATCATGTGGATAAAAACGAACTGAGGTAGAACTTGATACATGAGAATCCGTGTCACTATAACAACAAGAACATGACTTTAGTTTGATACTCTATTTTCCAATTCAATTCACTTTTCTATTTTAAAACATGGTTTTAAGGACAGCTTGAGCTAAGCTAGTACTTTCCAGATCTCCTGGATAACAGTTTTTGGTTTGTTTTTTTAACCACCCCCAGCCAGCATGCTTATGGAATTTTGCCATAATGATTGGGACTGATAGAATTGTAGGCCAACACATCTGAAGGTCATAAGAATGGAGAAGTCTGCCGTTGGATATCTCTTAACCTAATTTAAATAAAACTGTTTCAGAAAAGGTATATAAAAAAGGATGTACCAAACTGTGTAAGTTGCCTCATTACATGATGCACATACACACAAATGCACATGTTATATTGAAACAAATGTTTGATTTTGGCTGAATGTCTAATTGGAGATCATGAGACAGGATGACTCTCTCTCTCTCTTTCTCTTTCTCTCTGATGCACATACACACACAAAAATAATACTGGTCTACAGTTTCAATCATAAGTAAGTCTCAGTTTCAATATATAAACATTATTATTTAATAAAATATAAAAAACTAAAAAAAATGCTTTCAGTATCAAAATGAAAACCTGCAAGTATTATCCATTTTACATGTAAAATTGGCATTACTGCATAAACTACAGCAACTACTTTCAAAAACACACCAGATGTTAGATGTTCTTCTTGCAGCTGGCTCAAAATTCACAAGCGACATATCGCAGCCCCCTGTCTCATAGAGTGTGGAACTGAACTTACCTATTGAAGAGAAAGTCAAGAGAGATTAAATATCATGACATCTTTGAACACTGTAGTAACAAACATATTTTACACAATTCTCATCTACATAACATACACACTAATTTAAAAATCATGAATAAGAAAAACCAGTAAGAAAGATCCCAAAAAAGAGATTGTAACTAGGAATATAGATTAACACACACATGGCCACTTATGAAGCTCTTTAATGTACATACACATTTTTCATCACCCTGTCCTGGTCGGGGCCTTGTATCTAGTTGGCACAGTCTGTTAATACAAACATTAAATACCCAACATTGAGACAATTAAAATATTTACAATGGGATTTTTTGTTTAAATACTTCACCTTATTGGGCTTACCAATTCCTAAAGCAGTAACTTCCCTGTAGGAGAAAGCTAGTATGTTGGATCTATGTATTTGCAGAAAAATAATTAAAAAGAGAGTGGGGAGGAATTTCTCTTGCATAATATTTGAATGTGAGGTCATTCGGTGAAATTAATTGGTAATATGCTTGGAACAGACAGAAGCAAGTGCTTCTTTGAAATCATGCTAATGTATGTCATTTGCTGTCATGATACATCTACTACCAGATGAAAACATGGGATGATTGCTTCCATTAAAATCTACATGTTAGCTACACATGATTGTTAGCCATTGATAGAAACAATTATTAAATGGTTCCTAACTCAGATGTTCCTAAACAAAAATAAAGGAAAGATTAAAAGACAAGTGCTTGATTCCAGCTTCCCTACCTACTGTGAACAAAATGGCCTCATGAAAACTAAATCTTCTCTTGTTATGTTATTATGTATTGAAGCCTACTCTTTGTACCTTCTATCTAAGAGTGTGTGTGTATCTGTGTGTGTGGTATAAAAATACCATAGACTGGTATTTTTAAATTAGTATATGACTTAAAACAAAATGTGCACCCTTCAGATGTATGCAATCCTGGGAGTTGGATGTGTCCTCAAAGCACCCCCAGTGAGGATGAGAGTAAAATTTCCGAACCCCGCTTTTTTGTAATTTGAGGATTTTGTGGGATTTTAAAGGGTGACATGGGTGCTTGGGCCTTGCAAAGCCCAAGATAGTCACTGCATCAGTTAAAAATCTGATTAAAGTTGGTTAAAATCACAGATTTTCATGATTTTTTGTTTTTTAAGGGGCAATGCATTATATTTCCTCATTTTACCCTTTAAACCCCTGAAAAACTTTAAAAGGACCTTGAATCATATTCATTCTGGTGATTTCCTTATTTCACTTGTTCTTCTGAATCAACCAAACCACAGATAAAAACAACTGGCAATGTCTTCTTTTTATCAGCAGAGGGAGATATAACTCTGCAGTTCATTAGAGTGGAATTCTGCTGTTACTAAACATCACACCAAAATGACAGAATGAAATTAAAAACTAATCAGAATATAGAAAATTGTAGGGGGAAAAAAAGGCTCCACTCACTTTTCAAGTGTAGCCATTGACATGCTGTACAAAGTCCACTACAGATTTTGAGCAAACAGAAGCTGTGCATTTCTGTTTTATAATATGCACATCAGTTCTTTTGAAGCTGCACACTCCATTGTTTGAAACAGGGAATGAAGGAGTCGCAGAATCAGTTAAACCTCTCCTCAGACAAAATTCACCATAGTTTGAGTTCAATACAGAACAATTATATACATACATATATGCCTATCATGTTCTTCCTGTTCATGAAAAAGATTGATATGCAGAATCCACGAAAAGTGTAATAAAGAGTAAGCCAAAAAATTAAGATGTAAGAAAAGAAGAGCAAAGAGCAAAGAGAAGAGAAAAGCTAAAACTACTGTACAAATGTAACATGGTCTATATTTTTCCATACCTTTCTAGCCTTGGAAAAACACATTCATCTTCTACTGTATCCTTACATAGATTCATATACTGCTTTCTATTCTTTAAATGTCTCATTTCTTTCTTCTTTCTGAGAATCTCATCAATTCTATCCAACCGTGCTTATTTTGGAGTTCCCCTTCCTCTTGACCAATTCACTCTTCCTTCATATATTTGTTTTGTAACTTGATCTTCATTCATTCACCCTATATAAGCACATCATTTCAACATATTTCTTTCATACTGTTCACTCTTATAATTCATCACCCAACACAGGCCTTCACTTCCATGCATATATTCCTAAACTCCAAATCCATAATCTCAGACTACCTTCATTCATTACTTTCTTATCCTTTCTCTTATGTTTCACCAACATGCAAGATACGTATTTTTCTTTCTTTTATTTGTTGATTCACATTTTTTGGGACAGTAGATATCCCTCTTACATTCCAAGTTGTAATCTTCTATATGCTATGGTCATGGCCTGATGGAATCTTAAATCTATCATAATTTTGTTCATATAACTTTTTAGTAAGGAACAGTATAGATGTGATTACCAGTCTTAATTGCACTCATGTGACAAGTGGCATCTCCTGTTAACAGAAAGGACCGGAGTTTTTCAGCTTCAGCTTATTTTGGTCAATCTGTCATAAATGCCACTGAAGTCCAGTTTTACCCTAAGCATGTTCACACTATTATATGCAAGACAAAGTTTCTAATTAGAGATTGCAAGCATCCCACCAGCCAGAAGGTACATGCAATGTACAGACACACCCTGAGAATGTTATGATAACCCTATTAAGTGAATAAAGAAATATAAATACAATAATTTCTGTAACTGACTTGACATCAGCTTTCCAACTACTTTCTAGTTTAGAAAATACCAATTACATAGGATTATCATATTTATAAATCCTGTTTGCCTTGCTGCTTATATTGACAGAAAATCAAATTCAGATTATCAGACAGAAAAGTTTCAGCAAAACTGCAAAAGATTTTTAAAAATAAAATCAAACTCAGGCCCTCAATGTGTGATCTATTTTTGATCTAGCAAGCCAGTAATTCATCTGTATTTGCAAGGATGGCAAAGATACTGGCTGTGTTTTGAGAAGAGTACCAGCTTGCTTACAATTACAATACTTATTCAAAACTCTCTCATTTAAGGGCAGTTTATACAATACAGAACAAAACTATTTAACAGTATTAATTCACTTATCCCCCTCTAGACTCCAAATATGGCAATACTATGCATTTGCTGACATATTATCCCCTTTCAAGTTTTCTCTGAAGAACATGTGGTAAAGCTGTTATATTAAATTTCAAAATTTGGCAGCAATGGAGCAATATCTAATTTGGGAATGCAATGAACACTGCTTTTCAGACATTTCAAAATGTATCCCTAATAGGGCTGTACAATGTATGGGAATATGCAAGGGCTCGAAACTAGCATCGGTTTGTAACTTAAAGCAATCATGTCTTTTCCTGGGATCATGTAGTAGCATTACGTTATGGTTGTTTTAGAGAGCTGCAGACAGGTGATGTCTTTACACAGCCCTATTACCTAGTAACTAAACTGAAACAAAAAGCAACCAATGTAGATTTTGTTTTTCCTCCAGCAATCAACTCAGCTGTGATTATTTTTAAAACTGAAACAATTAATATAGCAATCTCAGCAAAGTCCTCTAACCACTGAAATGTAGGTTGAGGTACTATTTTAATTAGTATATACTGTACTGACATCTACAACTTCTGCACTCCTTCACAGCACTTTCAACTTAATCTCACACACAGAGCTAAATCTCCTTATTTATTGTTAAATGTATATGCCACCTTTGTGTTTTTATCAATACTCAAGGCAGCTAACAACAGTAAAGAATGAAAAGTATAAAATAAAACTTAACGCAATACAATTAAAATTAAAAATCAGTCATTAAATAATTAACAAATAAAAGCTTGGCAGAAGGGATGTATTTTTTTTCCATCTTCCTAAATAATGGGAGAATAGGGGCCAAATGTATCTCATTATGAATTACATTCCATAGTTACACAAGAGAAGTTCCTTTCTCATGTATCAGATAGTTAAGCTTCTAGAAGCATAGGCATCTTCAAAAGGCCTCTCCTGTAGATTTATGTAACCAAGCAGGTTATTGCAGGAGAAGGAGTCCTGCAGACAATCAGCTCCTAACTCATTTAGGATTTTAAATGTTAACACATAACCTTAAATTGTGCATGGTAGGCAACTGGCAGCCACTACAAAACTTTCAGACATCATATGATCCTTGTACCTTGCGCTTGGCCACTGCTTCATGCTGTTTAAAGGGTAGTCTCAGGGGCATCCATGGGGGGAGGTCAAAAAAGTCAAGATGATAATTGCAACCATATGATTGAAGCCTCTCCCCTTTGTATGTGCGCAATGTCGATGGATGTACAGAAAGGGCTCGGCTTCAGTTGCAACACCCTTCCTGATTTTTTTAACCTCCATGCAGACACCCTGAGTAGGCTCATGTAAAGCACACTGCAGTGGTCAAGGCAGACTATAAACAAGGCATCGGTAGCTATTGCTAAAACTGATTGACCCAGGAAGGGTTGCAGAAGGCACACTACCTGTAATTATACAAAAGGCACTCCTCAGCATAGCCATCAAATCCATTGACAGCTGGGGTCAAGGAGCACTCCCAAAATGTATACCTGTTATATTGGGGGGAGGGGAAAGAGATGAAAACTTCCCTTCGACTGTAGGGGCCAAACAATTCTTTCTCGTCTAGTTTTAATTCCAGTTTATTGTCCCTCATGCTGTCCATATTGCCAATGCTTAGGCAACATTCAACATTGTTTGCTCCCTTAGGCTTTGATCAGAGGGAACACTAGACCTGGATGTCATCATCTACTGGTAGAATCCCACTCCAAAGCTCTGTATGACCTTCCACTAATGGTTTCATTTGGATATACAGTAAATAGCAAAGATGATGAGGTAGGATTCTGTGGAACACCATCGGTCAGTGACCTACAGACTGAATATAGTCATCCAGCACCATTTTTTTAAAAAATTAGTTTCTAAATTTAGTGTTAATACCCAAAGCATGGAGGAAAAAAATCTGATACAGGGGACCTCCCTTTACCCACCAGGTCCTCCTCCAGAAGATCCAGCTGACTTAAATTCTCAAAGGAACCACTATCCCTGCTTTCCTGGAACACTGCTGGATGGGAAGTCAGAAATAGAGATCCTGCGTTCATAAGTTACATTTCCCAATTCAACATTCTCATGTTCCAAGAAACATAATCAATTAATGATCTGTTTATTGAGGGATATAAATCCTTAGCCCTCCCAGCAGCCCCCACTTTTGGTCGAGGAAGGAACTGTGCTGGTTTGAGCATCCATATTTCAACTGCTCTTAACACTGAGATCATGTCAATAGACTCATTTGAGAATTTTGCACAAACAGTCATTCTTAACTTTTCTGCTGAGAAATTGCTCCTCATTAATTTTTACATACCACCCAACATTACTCAACCATGCACTGCAGAAATTTGGGCAAAAGCAGAAATTTACATTAATAATATTCAATTACACTTTCCAATTGCCCATATTGTTATAGCAGGGGACTTTAATGCTAGACTAGGCCCAAATGATAATCAGTTGTTTGCCAAATTCCTTCAAACTCCACCTAATCTGCAGACTGTCTCTTCCCTCTTAATTAGAGAATCTAAGGATCATGTTGGAGATTTTAGGGGCCTATATATGTTGCAGACATTGTACAAGTTGGATCTCCAAATTATGAATGGCACCATCATTACCAACTATCCTGCAGAGTTTTCACATTGGGCTGGTACAAGGCCCTCTTTGATTGATTACACTGCCATATCAAGAAATCTATGTTCCTCAGTCCTTCGATTTCAGATTGACAACTACCCTGAGAGTGATCACTGTCCCAACATGCTGTTTTTGAAGCCCTTTGGTGTTCCCTTTTTGGAAATAGACCCTATTCCATCTGAAGATACCCCCATGGATCAAATACGAATGAAATGGACAGCTCACATGAAGGATAAATTAACCCAAATGCTCTCTACTGATAAGGCACTCCAACTTCATACAGCTACTCTTGATGACAGGTCCTCTGACCAAATTTTGCCATCTTATACTCAACTAGTTCAGCTTCTTCAGCCAATCCTCTCCATTCACCCAGCTGGTGTAAATAGGAAAATGCTCTTTCAACCAACCTTGGTTTGATAGTGAATGTCATGCAGCTAAGAAACAACTGATTTCCTGCTTTAAGGAATATAAAAATAATCCTCTCTCTTATTCAACCCAGGATCTGTTGCTCCTCAAGAGGAAATATAAACAGCTGCTACAGGCAAAGAAGAGGCAGGCTCTGAGAGAGTCTTGGAATCAACTAATTTCTGCTACCCATTCTAAGAATTCAGCTTTATTCTGGAAATGTGTAACTCTCCAATCTGCTTCCTCCACTTTACGAATCTCGTCTCTTATTCCTGCTTCAGCCTGGGAAGACCACTTCAGATCACTGTATACACAGGGGGAATCATTTCATCTGAAGAGAGGATTAGACTATGAAGCTCACTTGCTCCCCTCCTGGCCCCCCATCTCAGGCTCTGAGATTATAAACCTGATTAAACAGCTGAAATCGGACAAAGTTCCAGGATATGACTTCCTTTCAGCAGAGGTCATTTGCAACAATTTAGATTGGTGGGCACCCGTTTTGACTTCCCTATTCACCTATATTGACAATTATGCTAAGGTCCCTGATGATTGGGGTCTAACTCTGGTGATGCCAATCTATAAAAAAGGAGCCAGAGATTTACCTGCCAATTATTGGCCCATTAGCCTTCTAAGTGTGGTTAGCAAATTATATGCTAGACACCTATACAACAGGCTCCTGGATTGGGTTATAACTGAGAATATCTTGGCTGATGAGCAGGCAGGCTTTAGAGAAGGTCACTAAATCTTTGACCACGCTTTAACTCTTCAACATCTAGTCAAGAAATATTCCTCCAGAGCTCGTTCAACTCTATGCAGCATTAATTGACCTTAGATGTGCTTTTGATTTCACTGCTAGAGCCAAACTATGGGAAAAATTGAACTATTCCTCAATTGATAGAAGATCACTTGTTCTTATATATAAGCTTTATGAAAACTCTTGGATGAAGGTGCGATGTAATATGTATGGACATTGCACCATGGAAATCCCAGTCAAGAGAGGAGTGAGACAAGGGTGTATTCTAGCTCCCCTTCTTTTTAATCTATATATTAACTCTCTCATAGACATATTGAATAGCCCATCTCTTCATCCCCCAAAACTGGGAAATAGACATATCTCTGTTCTTTTAAATGCAGATGATGCCGTGTTGTTTTCTTGGAGACAGACTGGCCTGAAGCAGGCACTCTGTATGCTTGCTGAGCACTGCAGAGAAGAATGGCTGGAAATAAACTACTCCAAAACCAAGGTTATGGTTTTTGCCAAGTGTCCTAAGGCACATGTCTGGTGGCTAAAGAATCATTTAATAGAGCAAGACAAGACCTTTAAATATTTGGGGATTGTTTTTCATGCCACAGGTAACTGCAAATTCCACACCAACTACGTCAGCCTGAATGCACAAAAAACAGCATCAGCACTACAATCTTTCTACTTCTCCAAAGAAGCTCAAGATATACCAGCAGCGATTAAAGTTTTCTTAGCTAAGATCCAAGCTCAGCTCTGTTTTGGAACTCAGGCCCCTACAGGTCATTCCTTTCTCTTGAAAGAATTCAATCCAAGTTTCTAAGATCTATCTTTCAAGTACCTCGCTGCATTCCCAACGTGGTGCTTCACCCTGAAGCTGGCCTACTAAAAATAGAAACTTCTGCTTGGGTTTATATTTTTTCTTATGGCTCAAGCTTTCTTTTTTCCCAGTTGGCTTGGCCCCTTTGATTATGACCAATAGCTTTCAGTCTTCTCGGTGCCAACACCAAACTGCATTTATATGGCTTTTCAGGGGCAGCCATCATCTTGTTGGGCTATGAACGTGCACTAGCTGATCTCAAACAATGGGCCATCGATTTAGAGCTACAATCAGACTTATCAGTTTTACCTAAAAACATTTGGGGGGGGGCCATTCTGCACATCTCCAACCAGCCAGATATCTTAGCTGCATAACGATTCCAAAATTTTGAAGGGCCTTACCTTTGGCTACATTCAATGCCCTTCCAACAGCTGTTACTGAAGGGAGATATCGAAATATCCCTTTTGATCGAAGACTGTGCCCATGTGGCAGAGCAGTAACTGAAACGGTGGAACACGTCATTTTATACTGTCCTGTCTATGCAGATGCTCACCAGGAATTATTATCTCCATTTTTTACTAAACATCCAGGTTGTTCGGATTCTTTTTATCTCAAGCTGTTTCTATCAGACCGATCTGATTTTACTTCATTGACCACAGCTAAATATTGCTCTATAATTTGTATAGCACACTGCAATATCTCCTCTAATTTTTCCTAGAGTTTTTAGAATTTTAAGTGTTTTTTTTCCTTTTATTCTAATCAGATTTGAATCTTGTGTTTTATTTGCTGGTCTATGACCGAATAAAAATTTATTTGATTTGATTTAGGGACATATGATTCTGCCACATTTTGGATATCTAAACACTTGAAAATGATGGTACCTGCCCTATAGTGCATCTTGTGGCTTCTTTGCCCTTCCCTAAGTATAGTAAGATAAGCCAAAATCTATAGTCACAATTAAAAAGTAATAAAAATGTACATAAATGAATTCAACAATCTAGATTTCCCTCAACAGAGCTTAGATTTTCTCAATGTTTTATTTGCTTTCTTTAAGGTATGTATTCATGTGAAAAAGTAAGTGCACCCCATATAAAGTTTTTCTAAAAAATATATGGACATACCAATATTTTATCCTCATTCAAACAGTATATAAAGATGATGTAACTGAACAAAAAAGACTATGAAAAATTGACTTTGCAATCATTTATTCAACAAAAAAGTAACAAATATGCCATTTCCTTCTGTGGAAAAAGTAAGTACACCCTTGACTTTAATGCCTAGTATTGCCCCCTTTGGTGGAAACAGCCTCAAATTGGCATTTCTTATAACTGCCTACCAGTCTCTGACATCAATTGGGAGGAATTTCTTCCCACTCTTCCATGCAGATTTTTGTCAGCAGTGTGATGTTTGACGGGTTTCAGCCCATTTCAGTCACCCCACAACATCTCAATGGGATTTGCTGTAGATACAGGCTTTGACTTGGCTATGCCATATCCCTCCGTTTCTTGGTTGTTTTTTTTTCCAGCCATTCCTTGGTGGATTTACTGGAATATTTAGGGTCATTGTCATGTTGCAAGTTCCACTTTTGGTTAAGCTTCAATTTTCTGATAGATGCTCCCACATTATCCTCAAGCACCCTCTGGTACAATGAAGAACTCATACTAGATTCTATGATGGTGAGCAAAGCAGCCCCAGACCATAACATTTCCACCACCTTGCTTTACAGTTGGTATCATCTTCTTCTGGTGGAATGTTATCTTTGGTTTTCTCCAGACATGTCTTCTGGTATTGTGGCCAAGTAACTCTATCTTTGCCTGTTCTGTCCAGAGCACATTGTTCCAGAAGACTTGGCCTTTGCTTAGGTGTTCATAAGCAAACTTTAGTCTTGCCCTGATGTTCTTTCTGGACAACAAAGGTTTCCTTTTGGCCCTCCTCCCATGTAGATCTAATTTATGTAATTTTTTTTTAATGGTAGACTCATGCACTTTGACATCAGTAGTGATGAGAGCTGCCCATAGGTTACATGACATTCTGAGACTTCTTTCAGCATTTTGCATTCTGCTCTCAGGCTGAACTTGCTGGGATGGCCTGAACAGTTGTTTAAAATCTTCTCCACTTGTAGATGATCTTCCAGGCTGTGGAATGATTGATGTCCAATTATTTGGCAATATTTTAAATCCCTTCCCAGACCCATAGGCATCTATAACCTTCTTTCTGAAGGTCTCAGAGAGCTTTCAATCTAGGCATGGTGATACCAAACACTTCAACAACGAAGTGCAATTCAGACTAAAATACTGAGGCTTTAATAAGACAGGTTCCTCTCTAATAATGTTCTAAGCATTTGTACCTGGTCTGGTGCACCTGGCCTAACTTTAGGTATTTCAGGTAGTGATAAATGTAAGGATGTACTTACTTTTTCCACATGAGAAATTGCATTTATGTTTATTTAAAGTACACAGTGGACTACAAAGTGCAAATGGTGCATGGTATTTGTTATATTATATCCCCTTCATCTATCAATATTGCTGAAATGAAGAGGGTGTACTTACCTTTTCACAAGATAGTAGTCTTAGATAATAACTTTCCTCACACAGGAAAAGAACAATGACTAGAGCAATTTAGGAGGAGCAGAGAAAAATACAGAAATGAAAGAGGAAGAAAAACAAAACCTGAGTAAGCTATAGGTAACTGGTCAGGACATATCTACAGATGGACATACTAAAATCTGGACTCTGAAAGCATACGGCAAGAAGGACTAGGTGTACATATTTTCTTACAGAAATCTGGAAACAATAGTATCTGGAGAAATGTTAATATAGGCCAGCACACAATATTCACCTACTATATACATATATACAAACATGCACATGCATACTCACAAACACTCCCATAATACATGTGTAACACCAAAAATAGAGGTTGCCTTGCTTTGTTCCACGAACTACAGTTACAGTAAAAGTATTTTATTAAAAACACTTAGTGGACAAAGACAGCAGGACATCAATTACAATGGGAAACATAGAGGGAGCTATTGTCCAATCTGGATCACATGACCAGGAGACAGTTGTGCTTAAAATGCAACAGATAGCAACATTTCAGCTGCTTCTCCCATAGGGATGCACTGGAGAATTTTTTTCTGGAATGTTTTCTCCCACAACCCACAATCAGATCCAGCCCATTTTCAAATTCAATCTTTCTTTTGCCAGTTTCTCCCATCATACCAAATTTTGTCCCTTTCTGTTCAGTTATCAGAGAATTACCCTGGTGGCAGATGGACAGACAAACAGAATTCCAAGCCCTTCTATATAATTTATTTCCAGCTTTCTATTGGGTTGAAAAGAATAAAAAGCTAACAGAATCTTGAAAACAAGAGATCAGGTTTCAGTTTTACCATCCTCATACAATGTATTCAGCCTAAAAATGTAGGTTCACAGTTAGAAGAAAATAAATTAGTGGTCCCTCTCTTTTGATCACAACATCTATCCCAATACAGCAATACCAAAGACTGAATAACTTACTACTGATAGTATTTAGTTGTGGACCAGAACACAACTTTTAAGTTACGTTTATCTAACAGAAGAATGTTTATCAAGTCTGCTGAACACAGCATACCTTCAATTCTAGTATATTTTGTCATTTCTCAGCATAAATGATTTACTCATTGCAACAGCAATGGGTCCCTAGATCAAAGTTGAGGTATCAAAAGATGACATAATAACAGAATATATAATGTGACTGTTTCAAAGAGAGATATGGTAGCATCTTTTTTTTAAAAAGCGAACTCTTATTACTGAAAGCCAACATTTAACCACTTTTAAGTTAACTATTTTTTACAGCCCCTCTATATGCTTCCCTGTTCTGCCAAACAATGTCAAGTATGATAACAGTGGGGTTAATTGTACACTCCAGTGCCATGGACATCTGCCTTCTCACATTTTAAGCTATTTGATCTAAGCTTCCAGCATGCAAACAATAGAACTCCAAGGATGTTACTGAGCCACAATTACAACTCTGAAATGTCCTACCAAAAGAGGAACAATCTCTGAGAAAAAAATATTTCCTAATCAGAAGTGGCAGACTTGTACTACTCTTGAATCAGAACTCGGTGACATGAAATGAGGAAGTCCCTACATCTGAATCATAGCAGTCATCTGCCCATTCACTCCAAACTTAAACAGAAAAGTAATACATTTATTACTACAAGTATTACTTTACAAAGTAATATTTCGCGCAACTCCATGTTGTGCTCTAGTTATGCCCTTTCCTGGAACAAGAGGCCCTTCGAACAGTCACTCATGCCCTGGTTATCTCCCACATAGACTACTGTAATGCGCTCTACATGGGGCTACCCTTGAAGAGTATCCGAAAGCTACAGCTGGTCCAGAATGTAGCCGCATGGGTAATTCTTGGTGCCCCAAGGGTGGCACATGTAACACCTTTACTGCGCTAGCTGCACTGGGTTCCAGTTTGCTTCCGGGTCCAATTCAAGCTGTTAGTTATGACCTTTAAAGCCCTACATGGCATGGGGCCAGGCTACCTGAGGGACCGTCTCATCCCCATTACATCGACCTGTCCCACCTGGGCATGCAGAGAGGGCATGCTACGGATCTCATCTGCTAGAGAGTTCCATCTGGTAGGGTCACAGAAGCATGCCTTCTCTGCAGCAGCTCCTGCCCTTTGGAACATTCTCCCACTGGAGTTGAGACAGGCCCCATCGCTCCTGGACTTCTGCAAAAATTTAAAAACCTGGTTTTGTCATCATGCCTGGGGGAGGAAGGAGAACAGCTCCTCTTGGGGACGGCTAGCTCCCTAGAATTACCGTTTTGCTTATGGATTGAGAGAGAACTCTGCCACCTGGATTCTATTATATTTTAGTATATTTATATTTTATATTTTATTGTCTATTTATATTATTGTATAGCATTTATTACACTGTGGTTAATTGTTTTTACTGTAAACCGCCCAGAGTCCCTCCTTGAGGTGGAGATGGGCAGTGATAAATTTGACAAATAAATAAATAAATTACATTCAGAGATTACTGTAGCTCCAAACTTTTCCTATTCTATAGCTACCACTAAATGCTGCAGTGTAGGGTGAGTGATATTACATGAGACAGATACCAGTAAAACAGTCACATTCCAATAGTCAAAGCCATAGCATTAGAATAAGAACCCCATCAAAACATGACGTGATCCTGAAGTTACTCTAGCAAAACAGTAGATGGCACCTCAAATCTTTCCAATAGCTTTCCTGATCTTTTCTTCATTATACAAATTATTTTTGAAAAGAGCACACGCATGACATTAAAAATGCATCATGTTCTCAAAGTTATCAGCATCCTATTGTCTGATTTAACTCTGGAATACTAAACCATAGAAAAATGAGGACACAGTAGCTCTCTTTCTTTGTGAAAGAGAATGCTAATAGAGGATGTTCCCCATTTTGTCCTTTGGAGAAGTTAGAATCAGCATAATTCCTGTTTGCTTACTGTTGAATAAACAATTTATATGGAGGTTCCAGCTATTCATGCAAGATAAGAATTCACAAATATTTTGTGGTTCTTTAGTAATAACATCTACTCTGGCAACCTGATGAAGAATTAAACCAAAATGAACAACATTAAAACGGTGATCTGAAGGGCAGGCCAAGTGAAAAAAAAAGTATAAAATAAGAAGTATTGGTCTAAAAGCTTATAACTGGTTCCATACACTTGATATGCCAATATACTGGGAAAGATTCTCCTGAAGTAAAGTCAGATTGTACAAAATCACTATGAAACAGTTCTTCTAAATCCTTGTCAATGATTTGGAAATTCAAAAGGACATTGTGCAGCTCATATCCAAAATTAGTATTTTTCCACAAGATAGCTATGTAATAAAAAAGCAAAATGAGGAAAGAGAGAGGTATAGCTTCCTGATTTAAAGGTCTAATTTTCAACCAGTGAATAACTTCACCAGGATCCTTCTGTTTATTTCCCAGCACTGTTCTTTTAGGAAGAATATACAAAATATTCACTTCATTTTATGACTGTGCTTGCAGCAAAACAGAGTTTTGCATGATCAGTGAGTGACTACTATTGTCACCAATTGTTCAAAAAAGCACACATTACCAATGTGAGTTAACTTTCCTTAGCTCTCCTTCTGGTTCCCAGTAAAGGTACCATCTTCCTGTTAATTTATTGAATTTCTTAAGACTTAATTTTAGGAAAATATAAATAGAATTGTAGCCTTAGCAAAATAGCATGTTATAATTTACTCAATATTCTGTAAACATTTTTGCAATCTGCAAGTTGTTGTTTTAAGTATACCCTTCTTCAAAATCCTCAAAAACCAATCTTATCAAATTACTTTATTCCAGTTAATCATGAGACGGTAGCTTCAAATTCTAATACTTTGCCACAAAGATGGAGTAGAAAAAGACTGCAAAATGAGACATCTGCAACACCTAGATGAACTGTGATAAACCTGGTCATAAATAAAAACCTCTGTTTTCAAAAATCAAATTTTGGATGTTGTAGCAAGGGGGCACAGCTAGCATATATATATCATATACCCCTAACCCCAAAACAGGACATTCCTATCTGAGATGGTCATCCTCTTCCACCAAGCAGGCAGCGTTGGAAGGAATGCACATGGAGCAGTGAGAGAAGAAGGGACAGACACTTGGCCAGACAAATCAATCTTGGTGATTGAAGGAGCAACAGACATCCCAGCCAGTTTGCTCTTACATCAACTACTGAAAGCACCGGTGTTTAAATTTAGCGCTGCTTTTATATATACACACAGGGAAGTCATAATTATTTCCCACCAGATTAAAATATTAATAGGATTTTAGATAGTGGATGACAATTCAGCAATCATCAGAGGTCACATGACACATTTTATGCTCTAGTACAAATTTAAATAGTCCAACATGAAACAGTCTGTGGAAGTCATTTCTATGAAAAATTGCAATTATGTTTTAATTAAAAATTAGTTTGCTGAATTATTAACAGTACAAATAATATTGTGGCTTCTCCAGCTTTATAGTTCTCCATATATAGTTCTCCATATCCAAACACAAGTTCCGCTACAGAATTCAGAAATGTTGATCAATACAACAAAACAATCACAAGTCTCAGTATTGTAAAGAGGACTGTAAACAATTTACAATGGGAACATTTAACACAAAAGTATATTATAACAACACATTTTGAAATACTATTACTTGCATTCTGGATATTAATGCTGAAAACTGATTTATTATAGTTCCATGCATAATTAAAATCTTTAAAATAAATGCAAAAAGTTGAGACATGGTATTTTGAGGTATTTTAATATAAGTAATTCAATATCTTCAATCAGAGCTAAAACCTAGCTAATAGTTTAACCTATGAAGTCTTGCAAAAGAGAGAACCAGAAGAAATTTGCTATAAGAAACACATCTCAACAGTCTGAAATAAAGCCAAGACTAAGCAAGTTTAGGTAGAATGCATTATGAGCCACAAATCTACGGAATAAACACTTTGATTGCACCAAGTTATGTAATGCCTGCATACCAAGTTCATTGTGCAAACTGCTGCTGCCGACAGCAGATGCATTGTCATGTGTTGCTTCTAACTGGACACTCCCATTTCTCACCAGCAAGGAGGTGCTAGCGCTGAGCACTGCTGCCTGGGAATGGGGGCGTGACTGGACTTTGACTTTGGCTGTGGACTGCTGCCCTTGCTGAACATCTTGAAGGCTACGAAAGAACATGGATGGTGGAGACATTACAGGGAAGAACACAGAAACAGCAGCTAGAAACCAAGTTAACACTTCATTTTGTATTAAGGTTAAAAGAGAACTGCAATACATTGAACTAGCCAATCTAAATGAAGAACATTGTTACAACATATCCAGGAAGTTAAACCAAAGTTAAAATCAGCTGGATAGCCATTCCAAACAGTTTACTAGACCAACTTGGAGTTATTACTTCAGAACGATTTCTGCTTCACATAGTTCTCTTCTAAGCAGTATTTGAAGGTGCACAATTATATCATAATATCAAAGTGCAATGTAGTAGCATGGTAACTTTTTAAAATGTAAGCTTTGCTTTTTTGCTAACAAACAATTTTACTCTTTCATGCAAGTTTACAGTAAACTTTTAAAAGACTATACGGAGTAAATGCTTTGCTCAACTCAAATAATTTAAAAATAGTTTAAAAATAACAATATATATCTGTTGCTTAAAAAATTCATTTTATTTATTTCATTTTATTACTTATGTATAGTGAAGAAAACAAATTATTAGTACATGTCCAGTTTCCCTTTTTTCTATGTCCCTGTCAAATGTGCTCTGTTTAAAGGGTTGTCCAGGGCAGATTCAGAGGTGCACATAGTAGTGAAGATGAGAATAAGGAAAATTCCTGCTGGACAAGTGAATAGCCATGTATTACATAAAGCCCAGTTTTCCTGAACACTGAACAAAATTCTGATATTGAAAAATTACATGCACTGTGAAATGAGCCTATTCTGAATGCAGATACTTGATACCCAACACATATATAATCTATAGATCCAAGCCTAATTTCAATTGTGACTTACAGTCATAGTTATGTAACCTTAGTTATTTAACCTTAGTTTGTTTTTGGTGAGCATAAAACAATAGCAATCTAGTTTACAGGTAACTGCAGGAATCACACAGAATAAGATTATGTACAATCTTGCAAGTCATGATTATGACTGTAATATTAGCATCTTTAACATATTATGCCTGCAATATTAGCACATTTTAAAAGGAAGTCAAAAATTATGTATTTTACTGCTGGACTAAATTCTACTGAATTAAATCAATCTTACTTCTTGGTAAATTAATAAGGGGCTATTATATATAGGGACTAATATATATGTCTATTTATATATCCATGAAAGAAGATTTCAAGTGTGATATGATCCCTTCATAAAATTTACAATGCAAAATCACATTGTGCTGGAAGTAATAAATATGCACAGGTGTTTATTTTAAAACTACATAAAATAGGAATGAAGTATTCCCAAAATGAACATGCAGCAATCTCTAAAAGTGTAATTTTCCTTTTTTAGTTATTTAGTTATTTATTCGATTTATATTCCATTTTTCTACATACATTTACAGGGTTGCATGCTCAGTCTTGCACGCTGCACTTGTGCCTTGAAATATTATTATTCTGTGTTCATTTATTAATTTCATATGAATAAAAATGCAATTGTTGTAAAATATGCATAATCTATATTTCTACAATATACAGTATTTTATATGAAAAAGAACTCTTGATTTTCAAAACAATCAGCTTAAAAACAGTATTAGTGCCAACAGAAAAAAAAACTCTATATAAAATATGACTAACAGCAATCTGTTGATGAACAGTAAAACCACAGATTAATGTTTAATTATTAATATTGGTTTCTCAACATCCTTCTATAACTCCATTCCTTACCCAAATAATAATATTTCAGATGCAAAGAATATTCCAGCAAAAAAGAATCTAGCTTGATAAATTCACATTGCCCATAAAATTGAAGCAATATTTAAATGACCATAAGAGGTCCATAAAAAGTTTCATAATTATTCCTTTCATAGTTTTATATTACTCCTTGGTTCATACACCTAATTATCCAACCATTCTTTCTGCATTGTAGAACTTCTAAACCTTTAAATCTTTCCTGATTCTTGTGAAGAATTTTTTCAATTTTTTTTTAATTTTTTCTCCTTACAGAAGAAAAGGAGACAAAGGATTGTTGGCTTCCTTTATGTGTTAACTGACTCTTCCATTAAATGTGCATTTTGGAAATAGATTCAAATGATCTATTTCAGTTCCATTAAAATGTTACAGGAGATTTTACATTAAGAACAATTATAAAAAAATGAATCTAAGTTCAAAACTGTTGACCAAATTATACTACAGAAACACATGCAATACAAACCCTTAAATTTCATATGGTTGAATATGCATAATTCCTAAAATTGTAGTCTTTCTACTACTATCCTAATCTTTTAAAGAGTCTTACTATCATATTTCTGTACAATAAATAACTGAATATCAAGGATACATTTTAAAGAATCATTTGCAACCGAATAACAAATTGGTCCCAACCCTTTAAAATGGATAGCCATATTTCTAGAACTATAACTGAATTTTTTAAAGGCCATGACTCTCAACTTGTTGCATTACTCCATATTCATAAAACTTGGGTCAGAATCAGAAAAAAGGTTTCAAACATCCTAATCAAGTAATAAGAGCATACTTTGTTTATTGTAAACAGCTTGGGTAAGAAATGTCCGTGGTGGTATAGAGCATATTAAGCATATACCATTGTGTTATTTAGTGCCTTTGTTTAAAATATTTTATGTTTTTAAAAGATTTAAAACATTATGCAATATAATGTTAATCTTTACACATGCAAATGCAAGAACAGAAAATTTATTTAATGCTAGTGTATATTTTATCATCATTTTTCAAAACTTTTAGGAAAAAAAGTATATATGTGTATTTATATAATGGGGGTGGGGGTGTTAAATAGAAATTTTATATCAGAACAGACTATTGTAATACCAGGTTTAAAAAAATACATTTCACACAAGAGAAAGTAAAATTTATCAAAATGGAATAACTCTCACAGGAATATAGTTGGGTAGTCTTTGGGAAAAAGTCATCTTAGGTTTCCTGCTACTTAGACTGTTTTTTGTGACGTGACTTATCAGAAGCCTTCATGAATTACAATTTTAATAAATATTATTTACTCCCAAGCCTTTGGTACTCCATTCTACTGCACAAAAATTACAAATTAATAAATCACCTACAGTATAAGTTTCAGCCATGAACTTTACTAAAAGAGCCCTAAGAAAATATTCAACAAGATATGAGAAATTATAATGGATATGAAATGCTATTGATGAATATTTCCAGTCAAACTATCATTTAGGGATGCATTTTCAATGGACATGAAAAGAAGTATCACCATACAACATCCAACCCAGTAAGAACAGTGTTAGTCTCCATGATCCATAAAAACACTGTTATTCAGTGGTTTAGCAGCAGCCACAATTATTTTTTCCTATTTATATATGATAATGCCTTCTTCAGTGTAGATACACTGGGTTTTGGATGCCCCTTAAAAGCTAATGCTGAACTGCAACTCTAGACTTTTTAAGTTCCACCAAGATATTCTACATAGAGCTGGGAAATTCCCACCCGATCCAGTTAGTGCGCACTATTTGGCTTGACAGACAAATGCTATACCTTAGGTTAATTCAGCTTCCCATGTGTCTGGTTCTTTATTTCTGGGTTGCCTGTAATTTTTTTTTATTCTGTTTCACAGGTCAGGAGAAAAACAACACTGCATAGCTGCCTCAAGTAATGGTACGACAGACTGCATAATAACTTTATGTTATCAAAAATTTAAAGAGTTTTATAATTGTATAGAAAACAAGCTAGAATTAGTTCAGACAATTTTTCTCCAAGATGATAAAATATTTAGGAGTCCACCTAAATTTAGGTTGAAGCATCTGTACTGTCCATTATGGCTGGGAATCCAAATTTGACTCAAGGACTGAACAGCAGATCACATGGCACCATGAGTGGGCTTTAGGGAGAATCCCTCCCCAAGTCCCATTTCCTGAGCCAAGCCCCACTCACTCGGCAGTCTTTTTCTGCCTCTGTGCAGGGAAAAAGAATCTTCCTCCATACTCAGAAATGAATAATTTTTAAGTGCTAAACTTCCATTGGCTAGGTAATGTTTGTAGGCCATGGAGTCATTTTATGTTATAGCAATATTGTGATTGAAATTGTTCCAGACTGTCCTAAATTTTACAACTGTATTTCAATTCTTTGATAAGATAGAAAGGAGAAGTAGATATGCATTCAGGTGAAAGATCAACTACACGGCTGAATTTGGCAGTTCATTAAGTTTATTATTTAGGAATATCCTGGTACATCACAAAAGAAGGTTGGAATGTTTAAAATATGAGGGGACAATGACTTCAACAAATAGTTACAGTGAAAAGAAAATGTTAGAAAGGTTCCACCAATTTTTTTCATTGTTGCTTGCTTCAATTTAACACATTTAATTCACTTTTCCCCCCTACTTTCAAGGGATGAAGATGCTTGAAGAAATCCATTACTACTATTCAATGCTACTATTTATTATTTAATTACGACCTAATTATACTGTTCCTAAAATGTTTTCATCTGGAGAAAAAATTCTTGTCAAGAGAACAGGAAACAAGCCACTAAGACATCAATACATTATTTCAGCAAATGAGAGTTTCTCTGTTAAAAGAACTGCACATCTTCACATGAGTTATAAATCTGACTGGAACTATACTTTATTGATATAGGCTATTGTAACAGAATCTTGAAAGGCTAAGGGAGTTTCCTCCTCCTTCCCACTTATACTACAGTGAATTAGAGAGGAGTCAATCTGAACTTCTTTCTTATGCTTTTGCTACTGCGTGGGCTTAAAGTATGCTTTTGTTTATGTAACTCCTGCTGCCTCTGCCTGGCTTCCCAAGGTGATCTCCATGGGTTTCTACAGGTACTTTCTTGTGGACTTCTACAAAGTATAAGTAATGCTTTCTACTTTGGCCACTTCAATTATACCTGAAAAACCCTGGAGTGGCAAATTTAAAATCAGTTAGATGCCATATAATATGCATTTGTATTGGCAAGTGGAATACCATGATGAATATATCCAAAGAGTTTTTGTATCAAGATTGTACAACTAAAAGGTCAACTCAGTAGTGTTTTTTTATTCCACTTACCCATAAAGGAGCATGGAAGATATGGCTTATTACTATACTCTTAGAATCAAAAATGAAAAACATTTACTTTCATCAGAATTTCAACAGTACTAATTGTAACCAGAACCTTTTATTTCTTTATTATACTGTCATGCTACCCATTAATGGGAATTCTCCAGACAGTGTACATAATTTAAAATTTATAAAACTAAAATATGAAAACAATACAAAATATTTTCCTAATATTGAAAAAAATAATTTTGGAGTGCTTCAGATACTCACTGTATTATCTATAACTTGATGTCCAGTTTGGATTGCTTTTAAGACAGTTCTGAGTAACGAAGGTTAAATGACAGACTTAGGAGTTGATAAATTTGCTGTTCTCTACTTCCATATAAAGAAATTACTTCAATATTATTAATTATAAGGAAGTATTTAATAATCTTATAGGAGGAAAATTACAAATACTCTTCAATTAATGACTATTAGCCAACATACATATCATTTGGACATGGAATTCATTCACTCATTCACTGATTTGTAATCACAGCTGCAGCTTAGAAAAGCAATAAAGCCAGAAGCATATATTTAGCTTCTCCTTACAGAAACAGTGATTTCATATGAAATACTGACACGTATGCAAAATATATTTGCACTCACCTTACCTTGTAAAATGACTAGAATTATTTTTTTGCAGAATTGTGTGTTCACATTTTTGTTCTAGATTTCATTATATAGTTCTGTTCTATAACACTTCATGCATTGTTATATTTATTCTATTATTCTGAATGCTGTTGGCTTTATTTCAGTTTCTTATTAAAGTATTGTAACTGATTTTTAACAAGGGCCATTGATGCATCTTATAAGACTCTCAAGTGCAGAGGAAATAATGATGATGGCATGGAACCACAGATTTTGGCATAGGAACTATATGAAGAGCCCTTGGTGCTCTCTGAGCTTGTTTGTTTGCTTGCAAACATTTCATTACCTGACTAGGTAACATCATCAGTGCTAGTGGGTGTGGGGTTTGCTCCCAGTTTATATACAGTAACTTCCCCTGCCAGCATTGCTGGGGGGTGGTTTTCTCCTTGGTACTTCCTTGATTAGGGCATTGTGTTCTGCTTGATTCTTTGGTGTTAATCCCTGCTTATCTGGGTGTAGGCCACTGGAGACAATTTGTTCTGGTCTTTTTGTTTCCTTCTTAGAATTTTTTTATTGTCTCTTTTAAATGGTGTCTAACCATTAACAAATCCAAAAACACTAGGGAATTCCTGGAAGCTTGGCATTCGGACAAATCAGCCATCAATAAACACATAGAGATAAACCGCATTTATACACCATTCAAAAGAGACAATAAAAAAAATCTAAGAAGGAAATAAAAAGACCAGAACGCATCCTCTCCAGCACCCTAAACCCAGATAAGCAGGGATTAACACGAGACAGACAATCAAGCAGAAAACAACACCCTCATTGAGGAACTACCAAGGAGAAAACCACCCCCCACCAACACTGGCAGGGCAAGCTACTGTATATAAACAGGGAGCAAACCCTTACAATCACTCACCAGCACTGATGATGTTACCTAGTTGGGTAATGAAATATCTGCAAGCAAACAACCAGGCTCAGAGAACACCAAGGACTCCACAGTACAACCCCGAGCTACGTATATTTTCTTCTGTTGGTATGCTTGTGTTCTGTTTTGATCACACCAGCTTCCCCCTTGTTTCAGCTACATAACCTACAATATGCAGTTCTCAGCCCCTCCCCAAATTCTGTGTTTATGTTTTACAAGAATAGAATAGCACTACTACATTTTCCTGATTCCCCCATTTTGTTTCCAGCCTATCACATATAGTTCCAGAGGGTCCCTCAATCTCAGGAATACTTAAAAGGGATGCCAGGAAGAAACTGTTCAGTGAGAAATGCTCTGGTTATCTATCTGCATCAAATCTAACAAACTGGTTTTCCAAGTTGAAAAAATACATTGCCTATAACAATCTGAAGTATCTGAAGTGATGCTTAAGAATTTGAATATTGTTTTTCTAACACTGCACCAATACTTCTTTCTCTTGACACTTGCCTTCCATGTGTATTCAGTAGCATAGACAAGAGAAAATCTTTGACAGCTGTGAGATTTATAAGCATCAAAATTATAGCAGTACTTTACAATTACAGCCGATATTTATTTCAGATTTTATATATTTTAAAGAAATCTCTATACTACAATTTTGGGGGATTTATTCTAATATTTGATTGTTTATTAAATTTGAGATATATTTTGCATTTAAAGGCTAGTCAGAGATGAATATATTGATAATGTCAAAAATATTAGACTAATTTAAGATATTTTGGTTTCTCTGCACTGGTTTACTCTATGTAACTGATAGCTCATGAATTATTTAAAGCAATTTCTGTATTTAGTATCTGTAGAAAAAGTAAAAAAAAATTGACAAACTTAAATGAAAGAGCTAGTTTTAGGTCAGTTTGTTAGCATTCTGGCTGTCCTAGATGACTTTCAGTAGACTAATCACTTTGAAAAGATGGACGAAATAATGAACAACCTAGTGTACACATGCACAATTGAAAAAAATATCACAAATGCATGCAGTAACAGCTTAAGGAGATTGATTGGTTGGGATAAGGAGAAAAGGCAAAACAAAGCATGCCTACAACACCATTGGGAGTTGGAAGCAGTGATCAGCTGCATGCATGTTAGATACTGTGGAACACAAATACCATACCTGAGGGGAGAGCCGATGAGCAATGAAGGAGGGATAGGGTTACTCCCTGCATTGTGACGGCGCCGTACTGCCTGACGCCTAAATGTGCTGCGTTCACGACGAACTGTGACTGCTTCATCACTGGCTTGTGCTGCTGCATCAAGATAGACCAAGTCAAATTGAACCCCAGACCAGTAATGTTTACACCATCCTATGCTTCCCCCACAAATCAATTGTTCTTTCTCTTGCAGTTCACTGACAAGTAGAGACTATGAGGATGGAAGGTCACCTTAACAAACATACAGCTAAGGTTCTCCTATTTCAAGCAGAGTGGTTAAGTCAATTTAAAAAAATAATTTGATTCCACAAAGCCAATAGTTTTAAGCACCCATTGAAAATATATCTTGATTTGAAACAAAATCTAAATTAAATAACAGTTGATACTGATCTTTTAAATAGGGCCCACAAAGCTTTCTAAAAAGTTATAGCCAACCCTTCTATACTGAAATTGAAACTGCTAGGGAAGAATATGGGGGGGGGGGGGACCTTAAATCTCCCTTGATTTCGTGAAAGAAATTTCATGCTTTTTTGAACCTATTTTTTAGTTTGTCTACATGTACAAAAAGCAAGCAGAAACCAATTTCTCAGTTGTTCTTTTGCCTCTTGGCAAATGTAATTATGATATGCAAAAGAGCACGTGAACTACATGATCAAAGTTTGAGGCCATACCATATAGAATCCCTAATTTAATTTTATTATGTGCCATCAAGTCATATTCAACTCCTAGCGACCATACAGATAGCTTTTCTCCAGGACGATCTGTCCCTAACATACCCTTTCAAGTCTCCCAAATATATCAGAACTATTTTCTAGCAACTAATTAGCAAGTATGCCTGTCCTGGGAATATATGAAATACATTTGGAAAATGTATTTCAAATAATTAATTTAAATTTTGAACACCTGATTCTAAAAATATCTTCTGAGGGCAGAGACCTGTAGAAATCCCATGAGAATCTTTCTAGTGTATTTTCAGTTAATGGAAATCCTTGTGGAACACTGTGGTAATGAACCTTCCACCAATGATTATCCTTTGGGGGGTGGGCAAATGGGGAATAGGAGGTTCAAGTAACTGGGTTTTAACATGTTGCTCTTGAATGCTTCTGAAAATAGATTTCTTGCCTTCCTAGGAACCAGGGGCATTTGACTCCGTAAGAGGAGAGAGGGCCATGTGTTTTTAATATGCTAATCATACTATAACAGCTGTATATACTTTGGCTTCAGAATGTTACCGCCTTCTCAAACATATTGTAACATATCTCATAATACAGCAGCATTTACTGCTGTATAAACTGAGATACATTCATAAAAGATTACTTTTAAAAGCCACTACTGAATTCCACTTTGAAAGAGTGACATTCAGAAGCAAAGAGCACTTTCATCAGACCAATGCAATTTCTGTACTGAAGTCTGTGTCCAGGTACGGGAGGAGAAGAATGCAAATACATAACTAGTTCAACTGGTACCAAGCCAAAGTTCAGCATTAATCCTATAATTCCAACACTACTGAGTACTACAGACATCTACATTCCAGAGTTCAGCTTTATTATTGTTTTCCTGCAAGAGCTCAAGGCAATGTACATACCTTATTTCCACCACCACCCCAATTTTATCCTCAAAGCAAAAATAAAAATAGATTAGGCTAAGACTGCCCTAAGTCATTCAAACCTCCATAGCTAAATGAAGAACTGAACTGGGTCTCCTCCAATCCCAGTTCAGTATTTTAAACATTAGATCTTAATGGCTCTCAGTGATGGAGAGGAGAATCCTCTGAGGGTGTTGATTAGCTTGGTGAAATGGGATCTGAGGCTTGTTCTGCTTACACTGAATTTTCAGACAATTGCCTACATTCATGAAAAATGAAAAACATAACTTGATAGAATGACACTCTATAGTTTGTTGAACAAGCCATTGTTTAACCATGAGTTCGTACATCACTCTAAGCCATACACATACATAAACATCTTCCGTTTAAAGGGAGCATGCACTTCTAATACACTGTACATAGCTGGCTTCGCCTACAAGCAACCAGAGTGCCACTACTTAGAAACCATGTTTCATGGTTTATAAAATGGGTATATCATCTAAAGACCCCTCTTCTGGCTTAGCCAAAACTGTATATACCCAAGTTTGCAGTACAGGTAGTCCTTGCTTAACAACCAGTTGCTTAACAACCGCTCGAAGTTACGCTGGCCTGTAAAACACTTCTGACCATCACAAAATGTCACACTGGCCCCCTGCAGTCACATGATCACAATCTGGGTGCTTGGAAACCTGCTCACACTTACTACCGGTTGCCAAGCACCCTGTGATCATGTGATTGCCATTTGCAATCTTCTCTGCCAGCTTCCCCAGAAAGTCAGTGGGGAAGCCGGCAGGGAAGGCTACAAGCTGCTGCTGCTGCCTGCCGAGAGGACTCCCTCTCATCTCTGGGGGCTGTTTAAAGAGCTCCCAGCCAAAGGATTCCTGCTCCATGTAAGCAGACACAAAGGATTTAGCCAGAGAGACACTCACGCACAGCTTGTGCCAGGCTTCCCAGGATCTCTCCTACCCCAAGGCACCCCGTGCTCCTTACCTGGGTCCGCTTACCAACCCACGAGATCACTTAACGGCTGCAACCAGGAGTGCTGATATTGTGGTCATTGAGCGAAGCAGTCATGTGTGTCTCACTTAATGACAGCTTCCCTCAACAACTGAGATTCTGGTCCCAACTGTGGTCATTAATTGAGGACTACCTGTAGTTTAGTTTAAACATAAGCTACCAGAAGGAATTACGATACTTAACCATTTTGTGAACCAGAATGGATTGTTTGCAAGCAATGTCCCACCAATAAAAAGAGCCATGTACTGACAATACCCTTTGTATTTTAGAAAAATATATGTTACTGATGCAAGCAAAAACAAGAAGAAGAAAACCACAAAAAAAAACTATCAAAATTGTCCTAAATGATGCAAGCACGACAATGGTATTACAAGGCTCTTCCCAATCCTAGTCATCAACCACCTGGACTAGAGAGGAATTAACACTATTGATAGTTTTCCTAGGCATGAGAAGCAATGTCCATTTTAAAACATTGTAAAACAAAATAAATGTGGAAATCCACAGTGATTATGGATCACCAGTAAATGCTCAGAACCCTGAAGTTTTTCTTTTAAAAAGAAAAACCAACTGATCACTGTGTTACTTCACACTGCTAAATCACTGTACCTATTTTAGTAGAGTTGATAGATAATACTCTCAATCAGCTTCATTTTATTTATTTATTTATTTATTTATTAAATTTATATCACTGCCCATCTCCCCCAATGGGGGACTCTGAGCGGTTTGCAATAAAATAACACTAAAAACATAACCACCTAAAATTACCATTAAAATATAAATAAAAACAAATGTAAAATCCAAGTGGAGATGGAACACAATCACTAAGAGGTGCTATGGCACCAGCCATCCCCAGGTGGAGCTATCACTCTCCCCCTCCCAAGCAAGGCGGCAGAACCAGGTCTTCAGTTTCTTTCGGAAGTCTGAGAGCAAGGAAACCCATCTCAGCTCCGGGGGCAAGATGTTCCAAAGGTCGGGCACCACTGCAGAGAAGGCTCGCCTCCTGGACCCCGCTAGATGAAATTCCTTTACTAATGGGGTCCGTAGCATGCCCTCCCTGCCTAACCAGGTGGGACAGGTCGATGTTATGGGGATGAGACGGTCCCTCAGATACCCTGGTCCCATGCCACGTAGGGCTTTAAAGATGATACCAACACCTTGAATTAGCAAGGAAGCAAACTGGTATCCAATGCAGCTCGCGTAACAGTGGTGTCACATGGGCTGATTTTACAGCCCCAATAACTGTCCGCGCAGCTGCATTCCTGACCACTGAAGCTTCTGGATGCTCTTCAAGGGTAGCCCCATGTAGAGCAGATTGCAGTAGTCTATATGGGGGATGACAAGGGCATGTGTGACTGTTAGGAGGGCATCTCGGTCCAGGAATGGGTGTAGCTGGCGCACCATCTGAAGATGTGCAAAGGCCCTCCTGGCTGTGACTGCCACCTGCTCTTCGAGCAGGAGTTGCAAGTCCAGGAGGACCCCCAGGTTCCGCACTGGCTCCGAATGGGGAAGTGCCACCCCATCCAGAACCAAAGAAGACAACTTCCTGGAACCTGAGGGGCCATCAATCCACAGCCACTCTGTCTTACCAGGGTTCAGTTGAAGCCTGTTGCTCCCCATCCAGGCCCCCACAGCCCCCAGGTACCTGGAAAGGGTGGAGGGTATATTTATAAATATATATATAAATAAATATATTTATCATATATTTATTTCTATCAGAAAATTAGGATATAGCACTGCCACTGAATGCTATTATGTAAATACTGTATATGTTAAAACTATTCCTGCACTCAGGTATTCCATATTAATATCAACTTTCCTCTTTAAAAATTATGCTTTAGACAGTTTATTGTCTGTTAACATAGGTTCAGTAAAAAAGGAAATGAATAGGCTGCATGTGGGTAAACAAAACTTCATGGTGCCGACACCACAGAATGACTTCTATATTGAGATCAGGCAGGCCTCAGATATGAAGCATTTTTACCAACAACCAAAGACACATACATCTGTCTTGGCATTTCTCTCACTATCAGGATGGGCAGTTCTCCCTGGTGATATCAAATATTTTTTTAATTTTTAATAATTTATTCAGGGATTTATTGAATTTCAAATGGTTTTACCCTAAACTGCTCTGTAATTTTCTTTGAAAATAAAAAGTATATATAAATTATACTAAATAAATATACATCATACTGACCACTGAATCATTTTTAATCTGTTCTGGGTTCCTCATTCAGGCTACCACATTCATAAAGAGCCCATTATGCTGCTGTTTTCTCCTCACTCCCTTAGACAGGAAGCATGTAATGGATGGGTTAGTGTAAATTGTATAGGCTTGTTTTAGATAAGAGTATTTCTTCTCAAAATAGCTCATTATATTTTATTGCTCATTTACATATATAACTTTATCTTACATAAAAATTACTATACTTACTATATCATATTTAATCACTGGCTTTTTCAACTATATACACAAATCTTAACTAAATCATATGAATGTTTTAAAATTCAAATGAGGGAAACATTCACAGGTGATTTTTTTCCAGGTCTAGGCAAATTATTCAAGGTGGTCCTTTGCTGAATTATTTCCCAGCTTTAATATTTTCTTCAAAGGAAATAGTGGCAATTTGATATTAATGTAAAATTAATTCAGTTTTACGAAAGCCACTGGGTGGGGAGGGGGTAAAGAGGTAAAAGAGAGATAATTGTGAAGTTAAAAGTTGAATTCCAAAGATACCAAAAAACGTATTATTGGCAAAGCATCTTCCCATTATGTATTGCACAAATAACATGCAAGGTACAAAGGAAACAAAATAGCATATTTTGAAAAGCAGCTTTAGTTGGTTTTATTTTTTTTTCCCCAATGTTGAGCATAAACTGAATTGCACTGTATCCAGAAAATGACTTTTTTTCACAATCAAGGAAAGAATTACATAATGCTACATTATTTTAAAATAGTGCTATTTTATTGTTTCTTATATACGTTATATTTGCTTTGTGCACCATTATTTCCATTTCTTAAAAAAATTATGGAAATAGGCTTCCACTCTACAATCCATGAACACACACATTTTGATTTTTTTCCCCAACCCCTACGTTTAAATATACCAAAAAACTTCTGCATTGCAAATAAAACTAAGAACAACATTTGCAATTCTGGAAAGTAATAAAGAATATGGAAGTTCTATTAGGACAGCAAATATTAAAAACCATCTAACTAAGCCTTGCAAATAAACCCAGAGTAGTTATTACCCTGCAAAAAATATTAAGAGTTGCTAAAGCTGGCAGAGGATAATAGGAGATTTGCATTTCTATGCTAAGTATAGATGGGGATATAAAAACTGAGTCTTTTTTCTTCTGAGGGTACCGCTGCATATACTTCCCTTATCCAACTTCCTACGAGGTTTCACATTTCTAACTCAACTCCAGCAGGTTACAGAAGAACAGAAAGTAACTCTTGTATCTTACATGCTGACCTATATTTAAATGGCAGCAGTAGTTTCTAAAGTTTGCTTTCAGAAGATATGAATGAGAAGTGGTTTATATAAAGCCAAAGTAATCATTACTGTATGCATAAGGTATCAGTTCTTAACAAACATAAGATAAATCACAATAGTTACCTGAAACGAAAATGATTTTGAATTTAAGATGATTGACACTTCCTTTGGAAGATTAGACAGAGAAAAATCATTTAACTCCATTACCATATTCTCAGTGAACATATGCTATCTTCTTTTAAAGATAAATCTGGGGGAGGCGGGGGGAGACTATTCTTCCTATCATATACATATCAATGTTTGTATTGTAATGAATGATGTCCAGATGATTTCATAAGAAGCACACCACAAAAGTCTAAACTATGAATCAAATCTTGCTTGTATCTTTGGCTAATCCTTGCAAATTACAGGGTTATTATGAAGACCTCACCATTGGGAATACTGTAACTGTATTAATTGCCCAAATGTACACTAAAACTTTCTTCACTTCTGAAATTCGAATTATTGCCTGCATGCTACTCATAATAAAGTTTAGTATTGTTAACCATAAATAATGAACCTATTAGTCAGCTATTTTGCCAGTGAATTGTGTCAACACTGAATAAGAAAAGCTTTGTTTCAAAAGCTTTGTTTCAAAAGCTTTGAAATTTATACCAAGAGAACATGGAGTAAACACAATACTCTGCCAGTTCCTAATCATGACTATCAGAATGTCATGCCATTTCAGTTTTAAAGCTAGACCTGGTTAGCATGTTTGTTAACAATATTTATCTATCTATCTACCTATCAAATTTGTCACCACCCATTTGTCACCACCCATCTCCTCCCACCAGAGGGATAATTAGCTCAAGCTACACTTGACAAGCCCTCGTTGACCCATGATGGACAGAGCCACACAAAACAGTACAGGATTCTCCATAACCTAACTAGGCCTATTAGCACTGTTACCTTTCGATCCAACCAGCAAAGAAGTGGAAAATGGGGAATCAAATTGAAGGTAATATTCTATTAATTAGATGAAGTCAGAAACAACAACTGGAGTTGTACTCTTAAGAGTTAAGATATGTAAAGGTAACAAATATATCATAAATGCAGAAAAACACTATTTTAAATTCAGCCTCTTTGCATCATTAATTCTGATAACTGCTAGAATAGCAATTTCCTAGTTCTGAAAAAGCTTATAAAGCATTTCATTATAAACATGATATAATAAAGTTTTATCTGTAGTTGTTTCTAAAAAATGAACAGGCACGTTTTATTTTTAAAAAGAAAATGATGCTAAGGATCAACATAAACAAGTCTGGGACACCCTTATAAATTGTATGATTGTCTTGTTGTTGTTTATTCCTTTAGTCGCTTCCGACTCTTCGTGACTTCATGGACCAGCCCACGCCAGAGCTTCCTGTCGGTCGTCAACACCCCCAGCTCCCCCAGGGACGAATCCGTCACCTCTAGAATATCATCCATCCATCTTGCCCTTGGCCGGCCCCTCCTGCTTTTGCCTTCCACTCTCCCTAGCATCAGCATCTTCTCCAGGGTGTCCTGTCTTCTCATTATGTGGCCAAAGTATTTCAGTTTTGCCTTTAATATCATTCCCTCAAGTGAGCAGTCTGGCTTTATTTCCTGGAGGATGGACTGGTTTGATCTTGCAGTCCAAGGCACTCTCAGAATTCTCCTCCAACACCACAGTTCAAAAGCATCGATCTTCCTTCTCTCAGCCTTCCTTATGGTCCAGCTCTCGCAGCCATACGTTACTATAGGGAACACCATTGCTTTAACTATGCGGACCTTTGTTGTCAGTGTGATGTCTCTGCTCTTAACTATTTTATCGAGATTGGTCATTGCTCTTCTCCCAAGGATTAAGCATCTTCTGATTTCCTGACTGCAGTCAGAATCTGCAGTAATCTTCGCACATAGAAATACAAAGTTTTTCACTGCTTCTACATTTTCTCCCTCTATTTGCCAGTTATCAATCAAGCTGGTTGCCATAATCTTGGTTTTTTTGAGGTTTAGCTGCAAGCCAGCTTTTGCACTTTCTTCTTTCACCTTCATCATAAGGCTCCTCAGTTCCTCTTCGCTTTCAGCCATCAAAGTGGTACCATCTGCATATCTGAGATTGTTCATGTTTCTTCCAGCAATTTTAACTCCAGCCTTGGATTCCTCAAGCCCAGCATGTCGCATGATGTGTTCTGCGTACAAGTTGAATAGGTAGGGTGAGAGTATACAGCCCTGCTGTACTCCTTTCCCAATCTTAAACCAGTCCATTGTTCCGTGGTCTGTTCTTACTGTTGCTACTTAGTCGTTACACAGATTCTTCAGGAGGCATACAAGATGACTTGGTATCCCCATAAGAACTTGCCACAATTTGTTATGGTCCACATAGTCAAAGGCTTTAGAATAATAAAACAGAAATAGATGTTTTTCTGAAACTCCCTGGCTTTTTCCATTATCCAGCGGATATTGACAATTTGGTCCCTAGTTCCTCTGCCTTTTCTAAACCCAGCTTGCACATCTGGCAATTCTCATTCCATGAACTGCTGGAGTCTACCTTGCAGGATCTTGAGCATTGCCTTACTGGCATGTGAAATGAGTGCCACTGTTCGATAGTTTGAACATTCTTTAGTGTTTCCCTTTTTTGGTATGGGGATATAAGTTGATTTTTTCCAAACTGATGGCCATTCTTGTGTTTTCCAAATTTGCTGGCATGTAGCATGCATTACCTTGACAGCATCATATTGCAAGATTTTGAACAGTTCAGCTGAGATGCCGTCGTCTCCTGCTGCCTTGTTGTTAGCAATGCTTCTTAAGGCCCATTCAACCTCACTCTTCAGGATGTCTGGCTCTAGCTCACTGACCACGCCGTCAAAGCTATGCCCGATATTGTTATCCGTATATTCTTGCCACCTTTTCTTGATCTCTTCTTCTTCTGTTAGGTCCTTGCCATCTTTGTTTTTGATCATACCCATTGTTGCCTGGAATTTACCTCCAAAGTTTCTAATTTTCTGGAAGAGGTCTCTTGTCCTTCCTATTCTATTGTCTTCTTCCATTTCCGTGCATTGCTTGTTGAAAAATAATTCCTTATCTCTTCTGGCTAACCTCTGGAATTTTGCATTTAATTGGGCATATCTCCCCCTATCACTGTTGCCTTTTGCTTTCCTTCTTTCTTGGGCTACTTCTAGTGTCTCAGCAGACAGCCATTTTGCCTTCTTGGTTTTCTCTTTCTTTGGGATGTATTTTGTTGCCACCTCCTGAACAATGTTGCGAACTTCTGTCCATAGTTCTTCCGGGACCCTATCTACTAAGTCCAGTCCCTTAAATCTATTCTTCACCTCCACTGCGTATTCCTTAGGAATATTAGTGAGCTCATATCTAGCTGATCTGTGGGTCTTCCCTAATCTCTCTAGTCTGATCCTAAATCGTGCAAGAAGAAGTTTGTGATCTGAACTACAGTCAGCTCCAGGTCTTGTTTTTACCGACTGTATGGATGTCTGCCACCTGTGGCTGCAAAGGATGTAGTCAGTCTGATTTTGGTGTTGTCCATCTGGTGAAGTCCATGGATAAAGCCGTCTCTTAGGTTGTTGGAGGAGGGTGTATGTTATGCAGAGTGAGTTGTCTTGGCAAAATTCTATCAGCCTATGTCCTGCTTCATTTTGTTCTCCCAGGCCATGCTTACCTGTAATTCCAGGTGTCATTTGACTGCCTACCTTAGCATTCCAGTCTCCTGTGATGAAAATAACATCTCCTTTAGGCGTGTTGTCCAGTAGGTGCTGCAGATCCTCATAGAACTGATCTACTTCAGCTTCTTCAGCATCTGTGGTTGGGGCGTATATTTGGATCACTGTGATGTTAGATGGCTTGCCCTGAATTCGAATTGAGATAATTCTATTGTTTTTTGGATTGTATCCAAGCACTGCTTTAGCCACTTTACTATTAATTATGAAGGCTACTCCATTTCTTCTGTGGTCCTCTTGTCCACAGTAGTAGATCTGGTGGTCATTTGATGTGAAGTGGCCCATTCCAGTCCATTTCAGTTCACTGACACCCAAAATGTCTATCTTTAATTTTGACATCTCACCAATAACCACATCCAATTTGCTCTGGCTCATAGATCTTACATTCCAGGTTCCAATGGTGTGTTGATCCTTAGAACATCGGATTCGCCGTTCACCACCAGCACCGTCGGCCGCTAGCTGTCCTTTCGGCTTTGAGCTAGCTGCGTCATCATGTCTGGGGCTAGTTGAATTCATCCTCTGTTCCTCCCCAGTAGCATTTTGACCATCTTCCGACCTGGGGGTCTCATCTTCCGATGGTATACCGACATATCTCTATGATTGTCTACAAAAATGTTAATTTTAAAGTTTATGTAAAGGCTTGGGAATCATATCCTTCTAGTCTAAGACATGTCAGTGTGCAATACAATTAATCAGACTGTATTGCAGACTGTAACACTTCTATTTGCTATATCTCTTTATAATAAAATAAAAATAAAAAATAAGCCTTTCTGCATCACTGATTGTAATAATGCTAGTTTATATTTATACTTTACTGAATTATTAAAAATGTCTTATAAGTGAAGAGCTAGTGATTATCTTCCCATTTAACTTCAAATACCTTAAGTATCAAGCAGCAACTACTTTGATAAATTAAGAGGGATAAAATTCAAATATACAGAGTCATATATATATAAACATTTTGTGCTAATTAAACTGAAACAGCCAGCCAAATGAATGGAAGTTATCAGAAATTCTCGCACTTCGGATTTCTATTAACATATAAGCCAAGTTATATTAGCTGGCAGTATTTACATTCATTCTTAGAAACGTATGAGATATTAATGAAGAAAAGCTTACAAACCAAAATTGTCAATTGCAGATGCTTTTCTTTTTGTCACCCTATTGTTCTAAATTGTGTTATGCACATTGGCAACTTTATATGAATGTTCAGGTTTATACAATACATAAGATAATATTTTGCAAGAGTCTCTAAGCTGGGAGCTGCTGATGTGTTTGTGATGTGCTACTACTAATAGACTTCAAACACTCTGAATGTCAAGTATTCTTAAAAGTCAACTGAACTAGAACTTCAACAGACCTATCAAGCAAATAGTTAACTAGCCAATAACATGCTTAAAGAATAAAAAAGCAGCCATTCTAGGGAAAGAAAAATCTCCTTGGTCTTCAGAAGCTTTGGACAATATACTGAGAGGACAAAACGTTGATTTCACTGCCCTCAAGAAACAAGCATGGACCTTAAGAAATTGTTCTGTAAGTCTACTGCAAAATATATAGATTGAGAAATGCTGAAGAAGAAATTAGTATCTGTTTAATACTTATACTAATTCAGCATTAAAATATAAATTGCATCCATGTTCCCACTGGAATATTTGGTGATGATGAATATCAGTCCTAAAGCTAATAGGAATTGTTATGTTAAAGAAGCCATATTTACATCAAGAGCTAATGTATGGGACTCACAAAATGGCCAGACTGTACCACACTTTAAAACAAAAGAAACGAAATCTATGTTTTGTTCAGTCATGACACTAGTACAAAGAGATGCCTTGCAACAGACAAGCTTGACAGGAAAGATGTTACGAGCAAAGCAACTATTTAAGAGCTTTAGGAAAAGGAATGCAAGTATTTTCAACTTTACCTCATGTGACTGTATTATTACAGATGAAACACAGTAAAAGTTAAGTATTACACTAGATAACAAATACAAAGTATCATATACTTGGGTGCCAATAAGCCTACAGATACCTCATTGGGAACCTGCCAGATTGCCTACCCTGCCAGGCTTTTTAAAATTTAATTTTTCATTAAAAATCAATGGGAAACTGGCCCTAGGCTGTAATATTGTTTTGATTTACCATAATTTTTCTGGGTACAAGAATTCATAGAAAATTAATACAATAGATAGCTATAGCCCATTGTTTTATTTGGAAGTCTGCTCACTAAATCAGAAAATAAATGATAACCTGAAGTAGTAGGGATTATATATTTTTGGTAGAAGGAAACAACTTCACCAGTTTGTCTTTTGACAAATGAGTGTTTTGTGGTAAGGCCTGCCAAGACATCCACTTTGTAAAAGCATCAATACCATGTTCTCAACATTCCAACGTGTGCAACCAACCTCAACAACTCTATAGTTTTTATTTGTTCAATCTTTCTCAGTTCATGTTGAGGGATCCAATAGTAGTAATAGTAATACCACACTATTTACTATTTAATGTTAATTGAAGCTGAGCTTCAGCTGAACTCAGAATAGCAGTAGCATAAAATGATCTTAAAATGTAAAACACACAAAATATAGAAGAACAAAGTTGAAATTTCTTATAAGACCATATAGACTATTTAGAGAACAACTGCACTGATAGGCAGCGCTATATCTAAGTATTCCAGTTACTTACCAATGCTCCCCTTTTCCTGCTCTTCTCTTTCAGTAAACATAGGTTGGTTTGGTAAGCTATTCCTAGAGCGAGTGACTGATTCTAGTTGTGAAGCCCTTCCCAACAGAGATAGCTCATCAAGCACCTCTCCCTCTTTGGCTTCTAAATCAGATTTAGAAGTGGTTAGTTGTTTTATCGTATCTGGCATCATTAGATTTGGATCGTTCAAGCAGGCTACCGCACCACTATCCAAACTTAATACCCTCGTACGACTCTTGGCACTGTTTGTATTGTGAGCCTGTCGGGTTGAATGCTTTTTGACAATCGCTTCAGAGCCCAAGTGGATTTTGTACGAGTTTTCCAAGTCTGTGCCTCTCTCTTTGGCAATACATTTTGTCTTTAGGGCATTGAACTTTCCCTCAGGAGACTGGCATGAATGGGAGGTTGTGCTGGAAGAGCTATCACTGCTGAACTGGTGGGCTGACTGCATGCTTGAAGTTCGGCTCAAATCACTTTGATCACTTGAGTCTTCATCATGGCAAAAACCTGCACTGTGGGGCTTGGTACCAGATACCCCTCGGAAGGAAATATATTCTTTGTGTCGACTTGTGTCAAAACTACTAGCCCGTTTTTTCCCTGTCCTTCTCCTGCTGGACTTTTGAGCTGAAGCTGTCCGATGAATTAAGCTACATGATTTAGGTCGTACATCCCCCTCCTTCTGCTTTTCTACCATTTCCTTACAAGTTCTTGAGTCAACCATAGAAGATTTCTCTTTACGCTCATCTCTTTTTGCAGCAGGGTTTCCAGGAGGCTGTTCTGCTTGTGTTGTTAGTTCATTTGCATGAGGATTCTTATTTGCTTCTTCTGAAGCAGAGGTACTGAGGGCCCTCTGATTGTGCATCTCCTCTGATGCATTCAGGCATTCTTCTACCTGAATGCAACTGCTGGTATTAGGTTCAACTGTAGTTCTTTCCCTACTCGTCCTTTTGTTAGTAGCAATGTTACAGTCATCAGAATCAACAGCACAGTCCTTTTTCTTGCTGCTTTTTTTCTCTTCTTTAGGTGACACCTCATGCTCTGATAGCATGCTTTCTATATGAGTAGAACTTGTCTGTTCACTTTTATAGCTGCTGACAGTACTGATGGTGTCACGATCAGTCCCACTACAATAACTCTCTGTTGAGCCGCTACTTCTTGTACTCAGGCTTCTCAGGCTATCCACACTTCTATCTGCTTGTAAAGATTTACTCTTGCTGCTTTTGGCTAGCAGCTGTGGACTACTACACTTTAGAATATCATCCAGTTGAAATACACCAGAAGTACACGAGTTCTCAGCTAATGATTCTTTGGATCCTGTTTGAGGCTTGCAGGCTTCTAGTTCACTAACAGTATCCAGCCCTCGCCTTTGCTGATAGAGAGGAAAGTCATTCAGTGATGCATCTGGAAATGCAACAGCTGAGCTGGAAGTCCTTGGCACACCTCGCGGCCTATGATCTTTCCTATAGGAGTGTGAATGCAAAGGTACAAGAGAAGCCATTTCAGTGTCACATGCATTAGACACAGAAGGGTCTATATGGTGATTATTAGGAAGGCACACTTTATCAGTGCTGTCCCTTGATAACTCCTGTGCAGTTGATAATGAGGGCTGAATGGACACAAAAGAATCAACAGAGACCAGATGGAAAGTCTTCCGATCAGCTGTCAAATCTGTTTTTAAAAAATGAAAAAGAACATTTAAGAAGTATGCAGACAAATGCCCTATAGTAGCTTCCCTCAAACGAATAAATGTTGACAGGTATAAGTAGAAATAGTATATTCACACACTATTCACACTAAGAAGCTGCTATAAAATACCTTTTATTCTAGATTCCTTTTTCAGCTAACATGCACATACAGAACCTGCTCTAATAAGTATGACTAAAATCCACAGTCTTTATGTCTATCACTTTCTTAATTATTCACCATTCAGCAAGTCTGTGTGTGAGAACATCACAATCTACCAAAACCCTAAACAATGATAACCAAGACAACTATTATATAGAATTAATGCAAGCTCTAAAATCAGGTGGAATAAGCATTTTACAATGCCAAAAAAAAACTTTAAAAAGGGAGTTGCATCATATGTCATTTCAATGTAAGGTACGAAGTCAATATACTTTTAATATTTTTAAAATATATAGAGATGTGTCAAAGAATAAAATAGCAAATGCAATCCAATCTTGCCACTAACAAAGTTTCACTCACAGAATTGACCTATGGGATGGGGGAGTAAGGAGAAAATCATTTATATCATTTCCTCCTTCTTCCCCAAATTCCTAGCAACATGTCCAGTGTACACTTTGACCTTCTGGAACAGCTTTCCAGGGACAGGAGACACATGAAGTATTAATAAAAACTCCCTCTCCTTTTTCTATTTCTTTCAGCAGAAATCCAGCCTGGGTCCAAGACTCTTCTGTGAATAGAAAACTGCTTTCCATTTGGAGAAGGAAATGTCTGGATCCAAACCAACACGTCGAGCATTTGGAGGGCAAGTGTTTTTGTAAGTATTCTTTTCCTTGCAATCCTAACAGGTAACTTGCAAGTTCTGTATGAAATAAGTAGTTGAACAGTTATCTTCCGTCTCTACAGCTGTCCAATATAGTCATCATTTGAAGGTGGTGTTGGTAAATGCAACATATAAATATATTGGCATCAAACTTGAAGCATGGAAGAGGTACAAAGAAGTATACCTGAAACAGAGCACTATGGACATTTGTATAATAAAAATTACTAGCATGCATGGAATACAATGAGCATGCTCAGGATAAAATTGGGTTTTGGTTGAATTTGTGCCAAAATAGTCCTGTCCTGTCCTCACTATTAGCTGGGAATACTACACAGGACACAGTACAAATAAAGCTGGTAAATGTGCCTGGAAAGGTATTTGGAAAATTCTGACTGAAAGAGGTAAAAGGTGACAACGAGCAAAATTTGAAAAATGCAATGTGCTTTTATGCTGGGCCAAGGTTGTGCAGATAAGATATTTGCTCCTTAGTAGGTTGTTGTGGAATGTATGAATATGAGAAGACTTACTGCATGCATGTTTTTTTAGAAAAAGCATACGATAAGGTGAATGGACTTGAGTTATGGAACATTCTGCATGAGTACAGAGTTGTAGGATGGTTGCTGAATGCATTAAGACTGCAATATTATAAAAGTACAGCATGTAAAAGAAAAAAATGGAGTGCTCAGGAAATGGTTTAACACTGAGCAGGGAATGACACAAGAATATGTGATCTCTCCTTGGCGTGTTAATGGATAAATGTAAAGGACTGTAGTGATGATAAAGGAGTATTTGTTGGGGATGTGATTGATGCCAATTTTGGCTGAGAACCCAAATAGTTTGCAGCAATGTAATATTGCATGATGCAATAAGGCATCAAGATCTGAAAATTAATGTATCAAAAACAATGATAGTAGTTTTTGATAGAAAAAAATAGAGTGAAAAATGCAAGTTATATAGAAGTGCCAAAAACTAGAGCAAATAGATGAATTTATCTACCTTGGTAGAATGTTTACTAAAGACAGAAAAATGGATGGAGAAAATTTAAGATGTGCAAATACCGATAAAAAGTAAATGGGTAGTTTCTGGTCTATCCTGAGGAATATTTGTTGAAAGAAATGTCTGCAATTAAGTATAAAATTGTCTGCTTTCTAACACAGAAGTGAGAGTCGGGTATCACAAGATAAACATAACTGCAAATTGAAAACAGTGTGGAATGGGTTACTTAAAGGTGTGTATTACATCAGGAAGAGATAGGATCAAGAATGAACAAGGACTGAATGAATATGGGCTGAATACAGAAGTGGATAATTATTATGGAAGTAGTATGTCAAGATAGTTTGGTCACATAGAGTGTGAATGAGAACTGAATTCATAATGAATGCATGAAGGAAGAGTGAACTGGTTGACAATAGGAAGAAGACAGATGGTCACAGAATGAATTAATGAGATTCTAAAAAAAAGGAGAGAGAGGTGGCATGGTTAAAGAACAAAAGGCAATGTATGAACTGGTAAAGGACATGATGGAAGCAAGAAAAGTTTGTCAAGTTAGATGTTAATCTGACTAATGCCAGGTAAAAAAGTGAAACAGGAACCTTCACTTCTATGTGTTGTGTATTTTATTTGTATGTCATATACCACTGAAATGGCATATTGCATAACTTGATACTTTCTGAAGCAAGCAGAAGACCTCTGAGTCTGAAGGTTAGTTAAATAGATTCACAGGCATGTACAGGAATATCTTTCTTAGGTAAGGTAAATTTCTAAAACAGATATTAACATTTTGGAATAAGAGGCACATTTTCAGTCCCACTAGGTAGACCAAACCAGGAAATCAACTCCACAGAAAGACTAGAATGCCTTTATTGAGACTGGCTATAATAACAGAATCTTGCAAGTCTGATTGTGCTATACTTCCCCCTTCCTTCTTATACTCCTGGGAATCAGGGAGGTATCTGCCTAAACCACTTTCAAATATTATCTTGCATCCCAAGGCTTAAAAAATGTTTCAGCCCCCTTTGCCTAGGTAACGGTTCTTGCATATTTCTGTCAAGGTCATCTACCTTACTCTACACATACACCTCAATTTGTGAATAAAAAAAATTGTAAGAAATCAGCCTTGGTAATCACAATGAATTAATTTTTTGATGAAGTCTAGATAGCAAAAAAAAAATTGCATAAATATCATGCTAAGTGTATTAGCTCACTTGATTACAGATCTGGAAGCATGAGACATATACCATATGGATACATGTAAAAATCACTTCATCAAGTTTGCTGCAGATAAGCCTTCTTTTTTTTTTTTAAAGGAGTGCTTAATTCTAACTCTTTGCAAGCTATTTTCATTAAGATTCATATCCCTAGCATATGAATCCACAGAAGAAAACACTGTATGACACATCTAACACCCTCTAAGGTTTGTCAGAAAAAATTAAAAGAATAGCAAAAGACTTCTGATGTAATCATCATAACTTTAGGCTTGCTTATATAACAGACAAAATGAACAGTTAATACTGGCAAGCTGCATTTAAATGGCTATTATCTTGCAAATGAAAATTTAAGACAGTTATTATTCATTTTTACTAAAAACATATTCACAAATATAACACATAACAGGTTGAACAAGACCTACATACCTTGCTCTTCACTCCCTTCTTTATAAAGACTAGAACTCTGGCCAAGACTCAGACTGAGATCATCAGAAGTCTTTGCAGTGTCTGTATCACCTAGGTAATAGAAATAATGTGTTAGTTCAAAAAGCACTACCCTGTAAGCCTAAGAAGAAAATAGATTTTAAGAAGTGTTTTTAATTTTCTACATATAATTGTAATGATATCAATGGTACACTCCAGTCTGTTAATGCATCATATGAGCAAGGATGCTTGCTTACTCCTGCTGTATTGATGTAAGACTACACTGTGACAGCACAACTAAAAGATCCGAAGAATAATGGGGCATCTCCATCATGTTAAATTATATTACGTTGCTGGCTAGTATGCCTGTGCAACAACAAAACTGATCAGAGAAAAGACACATCATAGAAAACTGAGAGTCTGCTAGTGTTATATCCCCTAATCAAGAAGCTGCAGAATTTACAGCATGGAGGCCAGTTGCAGTCTGTGCGACCTCATCATATTCAGGGCTTACCTTACTGTTTTCAGTGAACAGCCCCTGACAATCCCTGTAAGAGGACAGCACTAGAACGATTCTCATATATGATATGCTGAGGACATTCATTGCAAATGAAATCCCAAATGGTCAGTACATCCTAAAACCAAAATAAGTCTCACCCTTCACAAAAGAATGAAGGAGCACTGAATATCACCACTAAATGCACTGTATGCAATGATAACTGATGGCCTGTCATTCCTGAATCCATTCTTCCATACAAAATCACACACACTGAGGACGCAGAGCAATCAGCAGGGACTAGGGACATGTTTCAATTAAATTCCTTATATCAACAAAACAAGTTCATCCAACATTATATCCCCAAGATTTGGCTCACCTTATGCATTCTTTAAAGGAAACTAAGCTGAAGGTCTTCACCCCATGTGAAGTGATGAAGACGGGAAATCAACTATATGTCTTCTTGTTGGATGCCCCATGCCCCGAAATTCTGTGCATTGCCTCCTACTTGGTTTTCGGAAAGTGCTTAAGACTTTACTATATTCTAGGGCAACTGAATGCTAATGATGGAAGTTAGTTCATTCTGTGGCATTAGCTGTGTTTTATTTCTATTATATTCCTGTAAACCACCTCAGGCTCACAAAGTAAGTGGTATATAAAACTTTATAAATATATTTGTGTAAATAATTAAACAGGTATATTTTCAAATGAAACATCAAAGTAACTTTAACTGAAGATTGGAACAGAATGAATGCATCCAATGATACTGCAAGGAGGGGAAACCTGTATGGAGGCACTGCTATGACCTGACTCATTCCAACTTTATGAACATGGCAAATGCGATCTGAAGAAGTGCTTTAGAGATTGGCTTGATAGTTCAGAAATATTTAGTTATATTAGGAAACAAGAATTATTACAGAGCTTAAGATGAAATAATGCCATCTTTAATTACTGGTTTTATTGCCAAAGGGATGAATATAATCTATAATTACATGTAAAATAACTAGAGTTGTGAAAAGTTCAAACAATTTTTGTACTTGGAAATACTTTGAAAGACACTCTAGAATAATAAGTTGCATTCCTGGAAGAAGCATGCTAGTGCAATAGGGAAGCAAAGGGAAAGAATTCCTGACATATCAATTTTAGGGTGAATAAAAAAAAACATTCTATAGTTTTCAGTAAAGTTAATCTGTATTTTTTGTCAAGCCCTGAGGACCAATATGATGTTTTCTGTTCCTTATATTGTGCTTTATTTTCCACATATCAACAATATAATGGAAAAACTTTTCATTACTAATAGGATCTGCTGAGGTTATTCGAAGATGAAAATTAGAATGTTACCTTTAATGGTGGCTGCAGTTCCACGACGAGATAAACCTGATCCAATCTAAAATGAAAGTGATAACCAAATGAGTTGCACAAGTTGCCTAGGCAAAATTGGCATATCTGGAATAAATACCTGAAATCCCCTTTATTAATAGTAAGGGAGTGGTACTTTTAAACTTTTTTAAAAAGGCTCTTTTGTAAACACAAAGAATTAATCATATAACTGCTTTTTCCCCTGAACCACGTTGCTATTTATGCTCCTAACAGGGCCTCATAAAATGTATTTTGGAATTTTAAATAATATGTATTATTAATAGCACTCACAACCATTAATGCATAAATAACTGCAATTAGGAATACATAAATACAAGCACACACAATGATTCTAAGAATCAAATCAGCTCAGGATTAAATGACTACAAAGAAGAGCAATAAAAATGACTATTTCATTGCCAGAATAGCTTCAACAAATTATGCTAATAAAAAAGAGAAACATTTTGGAAGAATTTGACAAATTTTTGATCTTGCAGTAGGCAATAGCTTAAAATCCTGGAAGTTGAAAGCAAAGAAAGCAAAAGGGTCCTTGGTAAATTAAAACAAATGAAGATAAAACTAAAGATGACCATGAACTTTAAAAGGTATTGTTATTTGGATAATGTTTTGGCTGAACTTAACTAAAAAAAAGGTATGTGTCCACAAACAGTTACCTGGTTATTTAGGTCTAGGCCAGCAAAAGAATTTCGTGAACTGCATCCTACTGGTGGAGTGGCTTCTCGAATAAACTCTGACATCTCAATCCCTCCACCGGGATCACTAAAAGATGAAGAAATTTAAAAGTTTAAGGTATTACTATCTATGTCAAATTCAAACAGATGGAAATTTTAGTTCTTACAATTATCTTTTAAAACTTCAAACAGAGATAGATTCTCATCTACATACTTGTTGGGATGAACAAACGATAAACTCTTGACACATTACTAAAAATAAATAATAGAATCAAAGAGTTAGAAGCAGCCATTTAAGCTCCTGAGTCCAACCCCTTGCTCAGTGTACAAATCCAAATCAAAGCATCCCTAACAGATGGCTCTATTGACAACATCCAGTGAAGGGGATCACATCACTTTCTAGAAAATTAATTTTCTGTCCAACTGTTCTTGTTTTGTTTTTGTTTTGTTTCTGCTAATACTTAGTTGAAATCTACCTTCGTCTATTTTAAATCCATTATTCTGTGTTGTAATGATATCTTGAACAACTGGTCTTAAGTTCTTTTGTGGGATACCCTTTCAGGTATTTGAGGAGAGTTCTCATATTCCTCCTCAGTCTTCTCAAGGAAATATACCCAGCTCCTTCAATCTCTCCTTATAAGTCTTAATTTCTAGTACTCTAATTATCCTCACTGTCCTTCTCTGAACCTATTCTAGTTTGTGTGAATCCTTCTTAAAGTGTGGTGCCCAGAAGTGGGCACAGTGTTTAAGATGGGCCAAAATGAAGAATTTTGTCTGTGATTTGAAAATTATACTTCGGTTGATTCAGCTTAAAATTTTATTTTCATTTTTACAACCACATCACCATGCTGACTCATATTCAGTCGCACTCTACTATTCCAAAATCTTTTTCTCAAGTACTGTACTACTGCCAAGCCAGATATCCTCCATGCTATAATGCTGCATTTGATTTTTGTTTTTCAAATGTACAATTTTTCTTTTGTTTGTATTCAATTTTATTCTATTACTTTCAGTTCATTTCTCTAACCTATCAAGATTGCTATTGGTTATTAGCTATCCCACACATTTTTGTATCATCTGCACTAATGAATACAGAACAGCAGAGGACTGAACCATATGGCTCCCTGTTTGATACTTTTATCCTGTTGATGATGAATCCTTGATGAGTTTGATTTTTGAGCCAGCTATGTACCCACTTAACTGTCATGCCTTTGAACCCCACCAATCAAAATCTCGTGGGTACCTTAAAGCAGCCTCTGAATAGGCATTAATATTCTCAAGGTTACTATTTTCCTCTGTATCCTCAACAGGAAATCAGTTGCTGGGACTAGGAGGAATGAAAAAGCAAAAAGTTTCCCATATACTCAATACAGTCATTTTTTGTGGCAAAAGGCCATATGCATCTGCTCATTTGTGCTGAAAAATGAAGGGACCTGATTGAAAATCTTGGGTTTCCAAGTGCTACTCTTTAGACTCTGGCCTATATAATAGCTCCAGAATGAATATATTCATAAGGAGCCCACAAATTTAAGCATAATGCAACCCACAATAACATATAATGATTTCAGCTCAATTATCAGGGACAATTCTGTGTATTATTTTCTATTACTTTCAACAGTTGGAATGGAGAATCCATAACACCTCAGATACTGAACAAGAACTCTGAAGAACACAAGCCAGCACGGTATATGATCTTTCATTAAAAAATATATTTATGAAATTTAAAGACCAACCCAATCCTCTACAACTGGGCAGCTTACAAAATGCACAATAAAAATACAATAAAAACACAACAATCATCAGAAGTCCAGGAAAAATCAGCAATTATTTAGGAAAAAAACAAAACAAAACACCAAACAAGCTACATCAACCACTCTAAACCAGGAGCTGGGGACAGAGCCATGTTTTAAGCGCTCACTGAAATGCAAGGAGGGCCATACAAATGTTTTATAATTCTTTTAATCTATTCTATTTTCAGTTTCTATAAATTGGAATGTATTTATTTATTTTAATTTATATAGCCACACCTCTTGCCAAAGTGATTCTAGGTGGCAAACAAAATATAAAATTCAACAGGTGGTAAGGTGTTTCAAAGAACAGACACTTGAACTGTAAAGGAACGCCTCCTGCCCCTCCCCCAGATGATATTTTTTAATTTATAGGACCCAAAGCATGTCCCTGCAAGCAGATCTAATAGGGCAGGTAGAAACAACCATTGAGAGGTGGTCCTTCAAATATCCCAGCCTCATGCTATGAAGGGCTTTTTAGGTAACAGCCAGCACTTTGTTTACTGGAAGCTGTGCAGGTTGCAGAGCAAAGATGTAACATGTGTGAAATGAGGAATGCCCATAATTGCCTGTGCCGCCACATTCTTAAATAACTGTAGTTTCCCAATGCTCTTCAGGGCAGCCCTATATAGAGTGCACTGCATAAGTCCTTATGGGAGGTGACCAAAGCACAAGTGACCATGCTTTGTGCTCTGGGGGCTGACTAAAAGCAAGGAACAACTGCTATAAACACTGAATAATGAAGAGAGACACAGTATAAATAAGGGTGTCAGTTTCCCGCTCTCCCAATTTGTCTATCCTCTTGAAACACGGGAATAAGAAAAGTTGTTGTTGCAAATATAATATGGCACAGGCAGGAAATGAAAATGAAATGGATGAAATATTTGAGCAGATTCATCCACAAAACTTTTAGTACAAATGTGTTCCAAGAGAAAGTCTGAATTTAGGCTGAACCTGGGCCAATCTGCTCAACTTTGGTATAGAACAGCTTTCGAATAAAGCCAGTAGATAGGTAAACTACAGCTTTAAGTCCAGTGGAAGGTAGGCCATAATATGACAAAACAAATATTGTTGCCTACAAGAAGGAATGAATCATTAATTAGTTTCAGCTTTTAATATCATCTTAGAATAAACAGTTACATGCATGTCAAAAATGACCACTGAAGATTTCTTACCTGGGTCCATTACTGTCCCTTCTCTTGGTGGAAGAGTCATTCTGCTCTGTTTTTGCACTCCTGTCCATGTGCTCACTGGCATTTCTCTCCACAATCTCACCTTCATCAAGTGCTCTGTGAAGACGGTAGTTGATCATCTTCAGAACAATGAAGAGAGCTGCTATCACTGGGCAGTAGATTGCTACTATCACCATGGAAGAAGGAAGGGCCTTTTGAAAAAGATGAAGAATTGGATACTAAGGAGGGGACTAGGAAAATTATTTTCAAACGTTTCGTTATACACACTATGGATCTGATTATGGTTATTCACAACTTGTCATGTACAACATATTCAGGCAGTATTTAACAATACTGTAATATAAATACACATTATAGGTGAAAGAAGCATAACTTTTCAACCTATGGCTAAGTTCTGAGTGCATGTTTTATTTGGAAATGAACATGAACTGATAAGGACTCTTTTTCAAAATGATACTGATGTGGAAAATGAAAGGAAAAAGGGCTGTACTAGAGAAGGGTACTCAGATGCAGGCTGGACAAATGCAGCTGTCCAGTCACAAAGATAAAATGTAGTGATCATCTAAGTATCATTTTGTGCCATGCTGGTTCTGGAACTGACCAGAAACGAGGTGACCCTCAGTCCTAATCCTAAACCAACACAATATTTATTATTACTGAATAGAAACAGAGCACAATGCTATCGATTTTTATTTAAATAGAAAACTATTAAGAAAGGCCAACACATTCACAACTGACCTCAAACAGGACATTTCTCAAAAATGAGATTCCACCAAGTGCCATATTTTGAGAGAACACGTGTATCATAAACAGAAGACATTGCACATGTTCTATTCAACTGTCAATTATATGCTTCAGCAAGGGCTCAATACTTACAGACACTACTTGACAGAACCATATATTGGGACTCATAACAAAAGATTATCTTATTTTCTTCAGGGCACAAACATATGTAGTCACTAGAAATGTTAAGTTTATAGTCAGGGCTGTCCAACAGAGAACATGTTTTATAGAACACATTCGGGTTGCATGCAAAGGTGATGAATTCACCTAAACACACACAGTTTTTGAATTTTAATATTCATCTTATTATATATCTTTGCATTCTATTTTATCTTATACTATTTTATCTTTTATCATTACCTTACCGTACTATATTTTATCTCAACATAGCAGTTCGAAAACATGCAAATGTGAGTAGATCAATAGGTACCGCTTCGGCGGGAAGGTAACGGCGTTCCGTGTCATCATGCTGGCCACATGACCCGGAAGTGTCTACGGACAACGCCGGCTCTAAGGCTTAGAAACGGAGATGAGCACCGCCCCCTAGAGTCGGACACGACTGGACTTTACGTCAAGGGAAACCTTTACCTTTACCTTTTAGTCTATTTTATCTCATAAAGTAGTACCTCACTTTATCTGATTTTATTGTATCTTACTGTGGCTGATGCCCATGCTTTGATATGGTCAACTGACTAATCAATAAAGTCTGTCTGTCTGTCTATCTACCTATCTATAATGAGAGACTGATTTAAAAAGTAATTGAAAGGGAAAATCAAGAAAGTAAAAGCTTTTCAAAATGCTTTACGATACTGAAAACCACAATTCAGCTACAGCATACGCAGCAAGGAAGTAAAGGGACCGCAGAGTCCAAAACACTAGCAGCATGGTTATTAAGTAGTAACAAGGCAGTAATTACAGTAGACATCTCCCAAGCTGATGTTCAACACATCTAAAGGGCATAACATCCACCATACCAACCTATATAGCCTCTACATGAAAGTATTGGTGAAGCCCAACTGAAAAAAGAAAACACATGCTTTATGCAAAACTATTAAATAAGGAATACAGCAAAAGGATTTTGAGGTACATATTTGCTAATAATTTTTAACACTAAAATAAAAACTATTTCAATACATCTGAGGCAGGAATCAGACAGGGAAGCAGCCGAACTGCTGGAGCACCAAAGGAGAATGAAGAGGTTACAAAGCAGTCTTGTGTTTGTCATAACTGAAGAACATGTAGGATAGTTACCTGTGTCTAAACCCAGACTAACAGATGAAACAAAGGTCACCAGCTTGGATAGTTTTGAAAGATAACCAGCCAAATTCACCAAGAATAAGACTATCAATTAGTACTAGTCACAATCATTATATATTACTTCTGGTATGTCATCTCTAGATATCAAATGTTAGGCAACATGAAGGAAATACTCTCCTGCTTGGGGGATTTCCAGACGTTTGAGGACTCCTGCATATGTTCATCATATCGGCTTAACTGCAGCAATGAGAATTGCTTGGTGCCACCACGGTGCAGACTGAACAGAAGCATCTTGTGTCAGCCTTGTAAGGTAGTCCAGACAAGAAGCATGCCCAGATGAACTAATTCTACTCTATTGTAAGGCTACATTAACAGAATCTTGCAAGTCTGAAAGTAAATTCTCCCCTGACGCCTTCACAGCCCAAGAAAGTAGGGAGGGTCCCTTCTGAGATGTTTGCCATGCCCACATTCCTTCTGTGGGCTAAGCTACCTCTTATCTGACTGTTGCCCTGGCTGTAGCTCTTCCCCCTGTCGCCCAAGGTCATTCCCACACACCATTACACCTTGTGACAGGAGTTTCCTCTTAGTCTGCACTGCAGCAGCAGCAAGTGACTTTGCTGCTGCAGTTAAACTGAGGCAGTGAGCTTGTGCCTTTTCACTGGGACAGCAGGCAGGCAGCCCTGCACTGGTAGGCAGCCTGCTCTGGACCCCAGAGCCTCTAGCACATGAAGGAGAGCCTCCCTCCAAAACAGTCTGAATTAGTTTCTCTCCTCCCTCCAAAACAGGTTGAATTTTCTTCATCCCTCAAAAAAAGGTTTAATTTCCCTCCTCCCTCCAAAAATGGTTTAATTAATATATGTTGAATTTCAGGCTGGCCAAGGTCTATGATTGCTAACTTTATAAAAAATTCAATTTTAAAAATAATAATTAAAAAGTATGTAAGTTCAGAATACATCCAGAGAAGAAGGAAAGAATGGAGAAAAAATGAAAGAGGAAGGGAGATTTAAATGCTTTTTGTATAATGATTTTGATAAAATAGTTTCTGGCAAAAGATGCCAAATTTCCAATAAAGAATATTAAATTAATTTTGAATATTTTGTACTGATAAGTTTTATAATGATTATGAATCTATTTGATATTAAAACATAAAACTGTATGCTTTTTATATATAACTAGTTCCTATCTGATTTATATGCATGTACTGTACTATATGTAATAAGCATATATAAATACTGAAAACAAATCGTCAAATTCATAATAATACGTCTTTTTTATTAGTTATATCTAGTTCCTAGTATGTTGTAGTATAAATAAGCAAAGAAATATATAAACATGTGTGGTTTTCTAAGCCAATATCTGGCCTGCAGGGATCCTTACGTATAGTTGTGGCTCTTGTTTCTATTTGAGTTTGACACCACTGATCTAGATGAAGCCATGACGCACCAATTCTTAGGGAATTAGTTTGTTTCTTGGGACCCCAGAGCATGTTATAACTTGTAGACCACATACAACATTCAAAAATCTTTATTGCAACTTGTCTTGATTGTCCATGACATTCCCACAACCAATTTTCTTCCCCACTGTTGCCACCTGTACTGCTTCCAGTATTGCTACAGCTGGGTAGGCCACAACTGTCCTGCCCAAAGGACTGCATCTTCACTCTCTGGACCCCCACCCATTCCTGTGTGAAAAAACACATTTTTACCTGCAGCTATCAGTGTGTGAATGAATGTGTTATGTGTGTGAATGGGCAAATATCTTGTCACGAGTCTACCTAAGAGAAGGGTTCCATGTGGTCAATCAGGAAAGAGTATCTCCCTGCCTTAAAGCCAAATCTTTATGTGCACATAAAAGCACAGGTTATGAAATACTCATGAACTCCCTGGCTGGACAAACCCTGAGCACATATTTAGAATGTTGGCCTTCTCCTTATCTTTGGCCAATAGAATGGTACTTAATTTTCATCCTGTCAGCCAATCACAGGATTGGGACAAGCTTGTTTTTAGTAATGGCTGTTAATAGCCCTTGGTGGTTCCAACCTGTATTAGCTCTGAAGAGCAGAAACTGTGGTAAATTAAATCACTGAGTACTTTAAGCTCTTATTTTAAAAATAGGACCTACTTGGCAAGGAAGTATGCATCAGATATTAGTGAACTATTGAATTATCTGTATTTGCAATCTTCATTTAGTGTCAATTAATAATGAAAAAGTTATTTAAAGGACTATTTTGAGAAATTATTGTATTTTATGAGCAGTATTTTTATATCATATATAATCCCCATCATTGTTCTACTCTAACAGCAATTACTGTTCTTGAGTTGTTAGCTTTTTCTTCATCATTCTTGACCTCTAACATATAAAACATGGCTTTTTTACCTTTTACATGTCAGAATTATTACATAACAATTTAGGTAAAATATTTTTCTGTTGCAAATATTAATATTCTGCACTAACTGCTAATGGGCAAATAAATGGGCAAGTGGAAAAAAAATGGAGCATCACTATCTTTGTTTTAAAAACCACTAAGGAAAACCTTATAGATGCTTCGATTTATAAGACTTCCATACATGTTGTGGGAATCAGAACTTTGAAGAACAAGAGTAATTCTGATAATTCTACTAAGTACTCATTATTATACTGAATTGTTTTTAGAATTTAAATTAACAGAGCACTCCCTTTATTGAGATTTACACTGAGGGCCTTCATTTTATTTCACAGAGGACAGCTTGGATAAAAGATAGTATTTTAAAATTTGCAATTAATTATTTAACCTCTTGGTCATACTAATCATTCAATGTACTGAACTCTAGAATTCATTGCATCATAACACTTTTAATGGAAAAGTGACACCTTGTAATTTCTTCTCGGAGAATTTGCACCTTGTCAAACTGGCTCAAGCTTACATGCTTACCCTGAAGCACCATGGTAATGAAAAAACACCACAGAACCCAACTGCCTCAACATCCCCAGAGATCTACTTACTTAATGCAACAACTCCTTCAGTTTTATTGATGAACACATCTTAGAATGTCCATAAACATAACTGATGGTGCAGAAACCAAGCTGAAAACTCTCCCTGCAAAATTTATTTTTAAATCATCATCATCATCATCATCATCGAAGCACCCTAAAATCGAAATATTTATTTAAGCCAGTTCAGGAAAAGAATCTTTCAGATGTATTCTTCATGACAAGTCTTTAAAGAATGCTTGTTGACTATGCACGGGGGGGGGGGGGGGGAGCCATTAACTTGACAAAAGGGTAGGTAAGTCTTCATGTACCCTCTGGTGAAAACTCTGTTATGAATTACTAGCAAACAATGATTAAGAACACTGTGAAGTTCAACATATATGAAAGAAAAAACTGCATGACGATTCCATCGTAGAGAGGCTAGAGGGAGAGATTTTTGATAGACTTAAAACTTGACAATAGGAAAAGGAGGCAACAAATTATTCAACCAGACTAATGGCAGCCTACTCTGATTATTTTTGAAAGGAATACTCTTTGGAAAAAAAGAAGTCCATTTACAACAAATTCTCCCTCTCCCCAACACACAGATCCATGGCCAACAGAAATAAATTCAAGAGAATGTTACCATGTTTAAGTAGCTGAAACATCAAGAAATGTTTAAGTAGAAGCTACTCTCAAATAAGGAAAAACACAGTTACTGGGAGAACAAATGTAAAAGATTGAAAAATCAGAATAAAAAAATTGAGGGGCAAATAATACGAAATTTTCCAAGCATGTGTACGAGCAAGAAACCTACTAGGAAGTTTGTTGAAACCTTACCTAAAGAAGTCTTAAGAAAGGAAAATTGCAGAGTCAAAATGACAGGAAGAGAAAATTAAAAGATGAAAATATGCACCACAACCCAATGTTTGTGGACAAAGCACAGTGTCAAACAGCAATGCCAAAAGAAAATTCTGCGAGGTAGTTGACTAATTACAAATTCATAAATCAATAGCCAGACAGTATAGATAGAATTCAAAAGTGAAATTGAGCTTGTATTTTAACAAAAAGAATTTAAATCATCCTAACTTCAGGAATACTGAAACCCTTTTTTAAAGAAGTGCTTCAAGGAACTAATAGGAACTGCAGACCTTCAGAGTAACTCTACTCCACAAACCCAGGTACAACATCATCACAGCTTGAATTATTAACACATGTAAAATAATCAATTTTATGGAGAATGAACCAGCATTAACTGGTTCAGCATAAAAAGGGATGTTCTGCTTCATCTATCTAAGGATATCAACAATTAGGCAGATAAAGGTAATCCAAAATAATCACAATTTGGTTTAGAAATTAATATACTATATTTTCATGTCAGTAGGATTTCTGGAAAATGCATAAACCCACCAAAATTAAAAATTCAATCCAATAAAGCTATCTAAAATCAAAACATAAAACTGTATCAGCCAGATTTAATTTTAAGTCTCTTAAAACCTTTTTTTTTAAGTTTGTGCAAATATAATTTAACTTGTTACTGAAAAGAAGCCAAAGTTTGCACCACCGCTGTAGGAGGACATAACAACTTTCAGACACCAGCACTGAAAATGCCGTCTGTCTGCACATGTTAAATGATTCTTTCCCAAATAATGAACAGAAAATTCTTTCATTATCTCAAGTTATAGACAGATGAATATATCAGGATGTAGTCCTTCAAATATTTAGACTGCAAATCAGTTAAGTTTTAAATGGAAAGACTAAAAATGTGAAGTGCAATAATTAGGAAACAAGGTCCTTTAAAATTGAAACAAGTAACCACAACACTTGCAGCTCCAGAATTTGCAGCTTCTGAACTATTTTCAAAGGCATATCCCACATGAAATGCTTTATTCTAATCCAAACGAAACATACAACATTAATCAGGCTATCTCTAGCCAGCTGATGAACTAACTATATGAAGACAGCAGATGATGCTCTGAGCCACTAATGTCAATTGGTCCTCAAGAGAATCTTTCAAGTTGAATATCTAAATTGTCAAAACTTTCCTAAATTTAAGTAGACCAAGTCCTTCATCAAGAAAAAAACAATTTGTCTTATAGGTTGCTAACTAGAAGAAATATGTCATTCCCAAAAGAGAGAAATAATAAATGATATTCTGTGAGTGAAAGATGAGCTTTGATAAAGTCACATTTGTGGATAACAGCACATTAACTGGAGAGTAAAATCCAAAGTAGCCAATCAAAAACTATAGATTTTTTTTAATCTGGATCGTAAAATTTAAAAAAAGTTCAACGAGTATAGGAAAGTCATATATTAGCACTAGACTAATGTTGGGCAAAACATTCTGGCATGGACCATTCCAACTGTTCATAGATCTGATAGTTTAATATGGAAAAAAGATGATTTATGGGCATATATCCTCTATAAAGCATTAAAGGTCAAGATAGCACTTGACTTTTACGCCCCAAAACAAATGTCCATTTTAAGATCCATAAGAGAAATCTGTTCCTGTTAATAATCTAAGTGTCTTATTGGATGAAGAGGTTTCCAAGGAGTCTTAAAATATAACCTCACATATAACATACTGTACCAATCTACCCTCTCTTGGGAATTAATACCTGTAGCAAGATTATCTCTATCTAGAAAGAAGATGCAGATGAAGTACCACCCACAGTTGGTGAAAGGCAATTGATGCCAAACATGCCACCTGGCTTTTAAGGTGAGGACTGCGTATCACAGCAATTCCAGACTGTATAACCTGGACTGACCCTAGCTTTATCCAATGAATCAAGGCACAGTTGTTCCAAGAGAGCCAAAAAAAATTATATTTCCCAGAACACACAATTAGCTTATAGAAATTCACTACTGTACACAAGGTAACAGGCAACCATTTTCAATAAACGTAACAGAATTTCAGATAGCCACTAATGGTTGAATAAATTATTCTTTATAGATAAACAGAATCTCTCTGCTCCTCAGCAAAATTTCTCTAAATATTATACATCTGGATATACATTAGTTATACTATTGCCATTGTGTTATGCCTATGGGTACCCAGAAGCAGCTGGCTAGGCACTTGTTGGAAACAAGGTATTGATTTAGACTGACCCTCCACCTGACCCAGCAATGGCTATTTTTTCATTGCATGTCAACCTACATTACATGTCAAGCTATAAAATAAGCTACATTGATAGATTTCCTCGTCATTAACCTCTTTAGCATTTTATTCTTTCCAAGATTTAGACTATGATTTCCTCTCATTCCTTGCCAACTCCCTTCCTGTCTGCATCAGAATGTAAAGCACACTCAATTGTCCCTATGCATATGTGATACAGTACACAGTTATATCAAGTCAAGAACTTACATGAAACTGACAGCAGGTTTTCAGCTTAATTGGGCAAGAAGGGCCACCATTTCTGAACAAAATAAAATTTGTGTTCTCAAAAAAAAAAAAAAAGGCAGTTTAGGATAGTATTCACATGTTGAGTAAAAAGGCAAGATCTAAACTGCCATTACAGTATATGTATAGAATTCATAACAAAGCTTCCATCATTATAGCAGGGGTATCTTAAAAATGTATCCAGACCCAAACACAATTCTTAATGTGGCAATCTGTTTTCTTTTTTGCTGTGGCTTTATAATACGTCTTTACATACATCTGCAAAATTGTACCTTTTTAAGGCTAAAAAGATTTTTCAAAGTACTATATTTGGAAGTGGCAGAAAAGCAAAACGGTTGATGCAGTGGTGAAAGAAAATCACATCCTAAAAGCCTGGATATAATTTTTAAGGTATTTCTGTTGTAAATTCTCCAGGTTGCTGATTTAGTTCTCATCTCCTTCTTTGTTGCCGACTTATTTTGGGCTACATGAAGAGCCAACAGCAGCAAAAAGGAATGAGCACAGAATGGCTGAGCCTACACATGGCATCTAAGACAGCCAAATCAGAAATTAACATTTCTGCCTCAATACATCTTTACACAGGACTTTTTGATTCTGGACAAACATTTCTTTCCCTATTAGAAGCAATATAAACTGTATACAGGTAGTCCTTGCTTAACAACCATAATTGGGACCAGAATTTAGGTTGCTAAGCAATTTGGTTGTTAATCTAATCTGGTCCCAATTTTACAACCATTTTTGCGGCAGTCGTTAAGCGAATCACACAATTCACACTATTGAATTTGCTTATCAGAAGACAGCTGGGAAGGCTGAAAATGGTGATCATGTGACCGCAGGATGATGCAACCATCATAAATGCTCAACAGTTGCCAAGTGCCCAAATCGCGATCACATGACTGCAGGAATGCTGTGACAGTCATAAGTGCAAGGAATGGTCATAAGTCGGTTTTTTCAGTGCCATCGTAACTCCAGACTGTTGCTAAACAAGCAGTCATTAAGTGAGGACTACCTGTAATACAACTGCATAACAATAGCAGTACTAATCTCATTTCAGAGACTTCCAATATAGAAACTGCTGTTTTGAAACAGAAAAAACCAAGTCATGCATGATCAGCATTTAAAAGGACTTTGTTTCACTAATTTAATCTCCTGCTCAATACAGAATCTATAATGTTAGATGCAGGTATATAAGCAATAGTGAAACAATTCCTAGAGTACGTATTAGGTTCCTCTCAAAAGGGGGAAGAACTACATCAGTCAAAATAGACAAACTTTATGCTCAGTAGGTAGCCTTATCCATTTTGTAATTCAATTAGCAAATTATAGGGTTTCTCTACAAAAAGCAAACAAAATTCACACTATATGATAGAGTGAAAGAGTTCTATAGCCAGGCTTTGGCCCCAGGTTGTAGGTAACCTAACTTCACCAGTCCAAATGTATGCCATAATATAGACCTGCAAAGGCTGATGAAGGAAATACTAAATTCAGTTCATAATTTTGAAGTTAATCACTCCTGTACACAGTCAGAAGCCATATCCTAAAACATTCTCTTTTCCCAAACTCTAAATAAATATTGCTGTTTTGTGTAATTGTTATACTGGCCCAGAGCCGGAATGCTTGGAGTAAACAGTACTTTGAAAGTAAAGAATGGGATGACCACAACACTACTATTTGGTACATAGACTGTACACACATGGCAAAATGTGCAATCCATAAAGAGTCAATTGTGATTTGAGGTATGAAAAACCAACCTATACTCACCATAATATTAAGACTGATGACCTTTCCTGTTAATCTAAGCCTACCAACTATTTCCTTCGCTGAAGATCTATTTATAATCTGTCTTCTTGCTTTTGTCTTAATAAGGAGCAGTTATTATGAAGAATTATATGTATACCTATCTTAAGACAGAAGTCATTGTTCTGAAAAATTATTCAATTTTATTGTCTTTTATGCTTTTCACCTGACAGAGCAGACCTCATAATTCCATATCCTACATGTATGCCTCAGTTGTAAAATCGTTATTTGGCTAGTATTTTAAGCACAAGTTTCAACAAAGGAAGGTAATGTAGTTTCCATATCCCACTGACATGTTACTGATATTTCTGTATACATGTACAGCTCTGAGCAGTATACAAAGTAAAGAAATATGAAAAACAGCAAAAAAGTAATCATAACAAGCATTATGATAGCCCAAACTTAACATAATGAGACCCCAAATGCTGTCTCTCTCAGAACCAGGTTTTCAGATCCCTGAAAAAATTCATCAGGCAAGTACTAGTCTATATTTGTGTAAGCTGTTCCATGGGAGGGGAGTCAACATTGGGAAAACCTAACTATGGTGTCCTACAGATAGTACTCCCTTGAGGACAGGACCTTTAGCAAAACTTCCTTCCCTTTTCTTAGTGGATGGGTAGATTCATTTTGGAACAGATGGTCTTGAAGATAACCAGGCCCTGAGCCATGCAGGGCTTTAAAGGTAATAACCACCAACTTGAATTCCACCTGGAAACTGAGTGGCTACCAATACAGTTCCTAGAATAGAGGTGTTATGTGGACAAGTATAGGTGCATCCACTGTTACCCAGACTGCTGCATACTGAACCAGTTTAAGCTTCTGGATAGTCTTCAAGGCAGCTACATTTAAAAGAAGTTGGAACAGTCTACTGTGGGGTGATAAGGGCATTAATGACCATGTGCAATGCCTTCTAATCAAGGGAAAATCGCAACTGATGCACAAAATGTATTTGTACAAAAGGTCTCCTGGCCATAGTCTCCATCTGCTGCTCAAGCAGGAGCCAAGAAGTCAAGAGAACCACCACATGACAAACCAGCTATGTATGGGGATGCAGAAGCCCATCCTATACATGGACCATCTCTGGATTCAGAAGGCCTTCATACACTCAGCCACACGGTACTGCTAGGGCTCAGCATAAGTCTGTTCCTCTCTGTCCAGACCCTAATCACCTTCAGGTGCTGAGACAAAAGTTTCACTGCATCATTTGTCCATCCTGATATAAAGAATAGTTTGTCTGAATTAAATAAACAGCAACTTTGTAAGAGGAGATTTTCATTTGATGGAAATACTATTATAGTATGCCCAATTTTGTCAGTCTGAGATATATACTTAATATTATATGACTCCTTAAAGTGCAAAGCTTTAATCATGACCACTACAGGTAGTCCTCGCTTAATGACCCTAACTGGGACTGGCAACTCGGCCGCTAAGAGAAGCGGTCACTAATGGGAAATGATGTGACCACAACTGTGCTTTTCACCTGGAAAGAGACAAGACTAGTCAGTTTCACAGCTTTGGTTTTCATTTGCCTCCTAACCACTCCCCTGCCCTTTGGAATGCTAGAGTGCCTGCTTACTGTCTTGTACACATCGAAAGCAATGTGATCGCACCAGCAGCTATGCAAACAGCTTACAGCACTCTCTTGAAATCCCTTCTCCAATCTCTCCACTCTGCGATGGGGGGGAGAAAAAGCAAGCAATTTCTGTAGGCAATCTCTCCTTTGCCAGCCGCTTCCCCACCCTGCAGAGTGGAGAGATTGGGGCTGGATTTCAAGAGAGCAAACTGTTTGCTCTCCTACACATCAAATGCAATGCAATCACACCAGCAGTGGGAAAGGGTCTGAAATCACTCTCCAATCTCTCCACTCTGCAGGGGGGGGGATTTCTGTAGGCAATCTCTCCTTTGCTAGACCCTTTCTCCCCTCCTTGCAGAGCACAGAGATTGGAGAAGGGATTTCAAGAGTACTATAAGCTGTTTGCGTAGCATGCCCACAGCTCCCAGCCATGGGCACATTGCTTTTGATGTGTAGAAGCGCAAACAGTTTAGTCTCTTGCAATCCCTTTCTTTCCAATCTCTCTGCTCTGCAGAGGGGAGAACCTCAGGTCAGGCACAGGACAACACATACTGACTGTAATGGCGATCACATGACTAAGGGACACTGCAAAGGTTGGTCATAAATTGGCCATAAAAATAATTTTTTCAACACCATTGTAAGTTTGAATGATCGAGTGGTTGGTAAGCGAGGACTACCTGTACAGTGAAGCTATGGGACTAAAGCAGTGCACATGGAAGACTTGCATTCCTTGTTTAATATATCCTCTCAAAATACCACTCAAAATGCTCAAATATCTCTGGAATCCTTGAACTAGAAAGTAAAATCCAAGCTGAGAAATGTTACTGGCCACATAAAAGCTCCTTAAAGATCACCCAGTGTCTATTAGTTTTCATAATCACACTGGCACACTAAAAGTATAACTTGACCAGACAAGTGCAAAATTTTGTAAAATCATTATTTAACTGTCTCAACATGTTTGCATCATTTATCTAGCTTTGAAATCAGACATCAGATATTGCAATGATTGATTGCAATCATTTCAAGGAATGCATAACAATCACAGGTAGGCATATGACAAAATATATATATGCCACCATACTGTGTGTAAATTGCTGCATCTATCCTTCCCAAACTATTCTAAAAATCATTGTTTGGCCACTGAATTGCTTCTCCCACAGCAACAAAGACAGTAGTAGATCAGAGTTAAACTCAAAGAGGCTACACTTAAAAAAAAAAACCTTCGTCACCAATAAAACAGTATTTAGAAATGACATTACTGCTTTTACTAGAAAACATTTAGCAATTACCAAACTATAATAGCTCATCTCAGCTCTAGATAGAACATCATGATCTGTCACTGTCTTCTGCTCCTTAGCTAATAGTCTACAGATGAAAAACCTATTTTCCCATCAATTAAAATTTTAAAAATCCAGTTTATGCTAAAATGACAATTATGAAAGCTAGCTAACAATGCTGACTGTTACCATACATCTTGTCCAATATTGTCCAGTAGCAAAAATACTATTATCCTGTCAAACCACAGTAGCTGCTAATGAAATGAGCAGATAACTACGTCAGTTTGTTTTTACTCTTCTAGTTGCAAGCTCATGCACAATTCTCTCTAGAGTCTAATTTGATGAACAACATAAATCTTTCACAAGTCAGCTTTTCTCTAGTATTTTATGTTTACTAGAACTTGCAGAGAATAAAGTGCAATAATGTCTGGTTGTCATGGCAATACCATATACTCACACAAAAAAAATAGTTTCCCCAACAGAAATGAATTTGGTAAGGGGAATGAGGCAGCATAGTATCTAGCATGTCTATTTCCCAATTCTGCTCCATAACTCTTAAGCTAATTATTGATTCCTGAAATCACATTACCAAAAATATCTGCATTATTGTTTATGCCACTACCAACATCTAGACTTCAGCAGCCTAAGACTATCAGTGATATTATAGTAAATGCATATGAATTTTTCTTTTAAAAGAAAGTGATTCTAAGAAATGTTTCATAGCTTTCCCATAAGATGACCTGGCTGGATTTAAGATACAATAATTTTATCTGTCTATAAGCAAAAGAAAGAATCCCATTGTCTCTCTTCATCAGCTCATTTATTAATTCACAGCATACAAATGTATGTAGCTTAAAGCATACTAGAAATATATGCTGTAGTCTATCAGTTGTGCATAGTCTTTCATCTCTTCCACAGTGCATGTTTTCCATATCAGCACACACACACACAAAAACTTCCTTTGCTTTAAGTTTTCACAGAAACATATAAGTAATTCAAACAGACCTCAGATATATACATTTAAGAAGTACATATAAAGGCATCTTAAAATAGCTTCTCTTTGTTTACATCTGTAACTTCAGGGACTTCTGCCATTCCCCTGAGTCAAGACAATAGCTGCCTGTTTAAATTAACAATATACATCAATATCAATAAAAATAAAAGAAGCACTGGGAAAAGCATCTGATGAGCATTTAATGGCACCTCCAACTGCAGGCCTTCTATTAAAAAAACAGAGCATTACTTATCCCAATACACATAGGGATGCATATCCAATTGTGTAACATTAGCACCAAAACTTCCCTTCCTCCTCAGCTGTTGTTCCTGTACTTCTAGGACTGAATCTCCCAACCCTTGGTTATTAATCCATGGTCCTTCACCACTACACACAGCAACTGTACATGTTGACAAGCTGCAGCCAATCCTGGATTCGGAGGGCACAGCCACTCAGCAAAACACCTCACGTGTAAGATTGCCACCCATTCGGCTTTACATGCAGAAGGAACATTGGTTTCCACACAAAGCATTTCCTGTGGAAAAAAATCCATAACGTGTGAGGAGGCCAAAAAAGCCACAGATCCACTTCAATCGACAGGACAGAGGTCACACCACCACGACCTTTTCTATTTGGGTTTTTAAGTAGCCGGAGTCGGCTTTGGACTTTTTTTTTCAATGTTCTTATTTTTTTCCGCAGACCAGCTCAGCCTTTAACCTCAATAAGGAAGCAATGGCCCCTTTGCCGACTGCATCGCCCTCCGCCTCCAAAATACAGTAAAAGCATCAGCGGGAGGGCGGGTGCGATGGTCTCAAGGCGGCTCCCCAGCCCAGCCGGACTGGGAAAACTCCTCACGTGGCAAAGGCGGTAGCCCCCAACCCGAACGCGAGACGGGAGCCCCTTCCCCTCCTTCTCTCCTGACGGGGATGTGTCAGGCCGGTTCCCTCACTCACCATGTACAACGTGAAAGGGAAGCCAAGCAGGAAGAGCCACAGGTAGAGGTGCAACGCGTTGACCCCGGCGCCCTGGTGCGGGTCTTGGTACCAGCCGCCGCTCAGAGCCGCCCACACACCTTGGCGCAGGATCTGCAGCACCTGGGAGCCCATGGCGGCCTGGCCCCAGCCCGGGTCCTGCCAGCCCCGAGCCCTGTTCCCTCTACCCGTCCTGCGAGCCCGGGCACAACTGCCCGCCGCCTCCACAGCCCGAGCCTCGCGACAACCACAAGAGCCACCCCCCTGTCCTCCGTCTTCCCCTCCTCCTCCTCCTCCTCCCCCCCGCCAACGCCGCCGCCATCTTACGTCCGGGCCCCGGACCGCCCGCCCGCCCGTCCGCCCATGGACCGGCAACCCTTGCGGCAGCCGACGCGACCTCATAGCCCAGACTGGGTTCTCCGCTTGCTGCGCGAGCAGAAGGCGCAGTGGCGGCGTCTTCGGTTTGGCGGCCGAGTCGCTTCGCGAGCTCGTCTTCCAGCGAAAGCAAAGGGCGAGGGAGGAATTCAGAGCCGCTAAAGTTTATTCTTGGCGCCTAGCGAATGGAGCAGGAGTGGAGGGTCTACCCAGCGGCATGCAGCCACAAATGCCATTCCCTTCGTCTAGTCTTTTAGGTTGCGTTGATCTCCCGAAACTTTGGCAAGGCTGTCGATTTCCCAGCCTCTGTCCCCAACTCCACTTGAGTTAGATTGCTCGTCCCTACCGAGCATCGCCAGCCGCCACCGTAGCTGGAAGTATGGGAATGGGGGCCAATGCCTTTAGAGGACTGCTGAGATGCGAAAGGCTATCTTATAGAAACTGCGAAAAGCAAGGAGCTAATAAAAAGGGGTACAAAAACAGCTCTCTTGGCAGGTGTGGGAGACGTGTCCGCCACGCGCAAAACGTGCACTTTCTTAGTAGCGTGAAGTACATAATTCGTTCGCAAACGCTTGAGGTTCGGATTTGGGCCGTAGTCCGTTGCACCCTCATCCCCGCGGAGCATAGCGAGAGGTCCGAATACCCCTGTGTAGAAAATGCTTATGCGCAAGGCAATGTACAGCGTTGGTGAGCAGTTTGCAGCTCACTGCGAATTTGAACTCAGACGATACGGTTCATTGAGTAAACCACAGAACTGCGGTACAGTACTGTGTCAAACTGTCCAGGACTTTTGGGGAGAACAAAGTAAAGAGCAACCTGGCAAAGAGGAACTGAAAGGAAAGAGCGTGGGTTTTATTGTTGAGGGTAGGACCAGGAGGTGAGCGGTTTCTCCTACTCTGCTCTTCTCGCGGGATTGCCAATTCTTGCAAGAACAGAGGAACGCCGAAAGCGTCCCCGTTGTCATAGCAACGAGACTCCCTTTCCCCCGAACTTGCTTCGTGGTCTGATGAAAAAGCTGATACTCTACTGGTGGATTGTCCCAGATCTCCAAAAAACGACCATTTTGTGACAGTGCTGCTTTTTATTTTTTTATTACTGTTGTAAATCTACTGTGGGGCACAGTCTCGCATTACTGAGATTCACAAAGCAGAATGATATAATCTCTATTGATTTGCCTGTAGTTCACCATGGTTTTTTCAATCCAGTTTTCTGATTTGCATGGTAGGCAAAATTATGGCTGACTAATTCATTGTTCAGGATGTTCTGCAATCCCAGCCAAAGACAAATGGCAGTTTGCTGCAAACAATGTGGGAAGATGTTAATTAAAACTAGTCTTCCCAGGTGATTATTACTTTGATTGACAGGAAGGCTCAGTAGTTTCACTGACTCTTAGAGCTGCATGAGAGCAGGAACTTCTGGTAAGGTCGCCTTCACCAGTAAGATCAGAGGGGAAGACTGAAGAGGAATCCACAAGGGCAGGTGGAGTTCCATAGGCCTGTGTGAGGGCGGGAGCTGGCACTGGGAGAAACACAGTGTAGGTCAGTGTTCCTCAACCTTAGCAACTTTTAAGATGTGTGGACTTCAACTCATGCTGGCTGGGGAATTCTGGGAGTTGAAGTCCACACATCTTAAAGTTGCCACGGTTGAGATACACTGGTGTAGGTGCTGCAGCAACCAAATACTCTGCAAACGGTCCATTACAACAAAAAGGTGGCAGGAAAAAAAAACTTGGCATTTAAACCTCAGCATATACAGATCTTTAGATTCTATAAACACTGTTCCTTACATAATTAGGTCTGCTTAGCACCTACAATAACATTACTTATCTATACAATCCTCATCCTTGAATCTTTTGTTAAATTTGTGAACATTTCCTAGAAATGTATTCATCCAAGAAGTAGCCCAGGCAGCATGAGGGAAGTCAATCCACCTAAGGGAAGATATTCTACTTCTCCATTTAGAAGAAAATGGCACATCTCTTGTTACCAAAGACACTGATTAGGCTTGGCTAGATTTGAAAGCATTCCTCTAGTTATTTGGGAACTTTCATAAGTCGACCTGGAGGTAATTACGTGGCTAGACACAAGGTGATACAGTCACCAATGCTGCCAGAAAGAGGAACATGACATATGAGTAGTATAAAACAAAGAAATTTTGAAATTGTCAAAGTAGAAATTAAATTTTAGGCATATGTGAACTGTGGACCAGGATTTACTATTCAGGGCCTGGAAGTATACAAAGGAACAGAATGGCAATAATACTCAAAAAGGACATCACTTAGTGCAGTATATGCTTGGATATAATCCAATAAATGATGGGATGGTATATTGGAATTAATGGATATCCAATGAACATCTAAGTTATACACATCTGTGCTCCTACTACAGATGCAAAGGTAGAAGTCTGAGAAATTCTGTGGCAAATTGCAAGAAGTACTAAATAAAACTTTTAGAAAGGACACAATACTACTACTGAGACTGGAATGCAACAGCTGGAGAAATGGTAGAATCCAGGATGATTTTAATTAGATAAATGCAATAACACAGGAGATATGTTAACTGAATTTAAAGAGAATTTATTTATACCTGCAAGGACTACTCACACACACTTCTGTTACTTGCCTTAAGAAACATAACTGCAGGTTCCATGGAAGTACATCACTGGATATACAATGTCAGACTCAATTTGGTGAGATCACAGAAATCACAGAATTACGGAGTTGGAAGGAATGACATCTAATCCAGTATCTTCTTAAAAACTTTTAGAGATGAAGAATCCATAACCCATGTAAATAGACTATTCCACCATTATAGAGATTTGATCAGGAGGTTTTCCTTATACTTAAGTGGAATATTTGTAACTTCAGCCGGTAATTATTATTTATGGCCCAAGTTTCTGTAGCAGAGAAAAACATTCCTGATCAACTTCCCTATGGCACTTTTTATGTACCTGAACACTGATACACTGTCTTCCCCTCAGTCTTTTTTTCCTCCAGACTGAACATTCCAAGTTACTTGCACATTTCCTCCAGTCCATTTATCATCTTTGTTGCCATCTTCTTAAAATCTGTCAATATCCTTCTGGAAATGTGGACCCAGAGCTGTAGATGGTACTTTAAGTATGGGCTCACAAGTAGACAGCAGAGGAGAATAAGGACTTCTTGTCTTTGAATCAATGCTTCTTCAATGCAGCCCAGAACTTTGTTATCCTGATAGCAGCTGGACCACATTTCTGGCTCATGTTCTTTTTTTTTATGTAAGAACTTTATTAATTTTCAAAGTATAATTAAAATACAAAATATAGAATACATAAAAGCTAGAATATAGAACTAAAGGAAAAAAAACTATAAAAGTGCAAAACAGACAGAAAACAAAAACAAAGTGACTTCTGACTTTCTCCAATACAGATATGAATAAGGTTACAAATATAATCTCTTACCGTTAGTTAAACCTTAGTAACATTATTTCCATCAAAACAAACCATTTAATTACTAAAACCCAAAATCAAAGCTTCATTTTTTTCTGACACAAGGAAGTAGTCCAAAGCGGTTGCCACATAAGAATAAATCCAGAAAGAGTATTTTCTCTTATTAACACTGTTAACTTAGCCATTTGGGCCAGCTCCATCAGTTTAATAATCCAATCTTCCACTGTAGATATTTGTGGATCTTTCCATCATTGTACATATAAGAGTCTTGCTGTGGTAATCATATATAAAAGCAAAGTCCCATGTTGCTTCTCAAGCTGCTTCTCCATCAAACCCAAAAGGAAAAGTTCTGTTTTTTTGGGGGGGAGGGTAAGTCCACTTTAAGAATCTTTTGACTATTAGCACATATTTGATCCCAAAATGTTTTAGCCTTCTCACCAAGTCCACCAAAGATGATAAAAAGTTCCTTCACCAAGAGAACATTTCCAACAAACATTCATTATTGAATTGGGAAAAAAAAAACATGGCCGCGAGTGAATGCTGAGCAGAACGCTCTGGGGTGTGAGCTCCAAATTTAATTTTTAGACTTTTACCCTAGCCTGCCTGCCTGCTGAGGTTGGTGTGTGTATAACCCCCTTACCTGATGGGCTGGTGTGGGATTGAGGGGAGCCCCTTGGACAGAGCAGCGGCAGAGGCTGGTAGGTCCTAGCAGGGTGTGGGATGCGGAGCCAGAACGACCCGGGACTGGAGTGGGAGCTGGAGCGGAATCTTCCAGCTGAGAACTGTGGTGGCTGGAACTGCTACCGGGGCTGCTACTGCTGGGGCCCCCCGAATGAAGGGGGAGGGCCCTGCTGGGCTGGGCTGGGCTGGGCCTTGATGGAGCCAGGACCCGGCTGATGCGGACACCAGCAGCACAGTGGACCTGGCAGCGACTGGACCTGGGGGATATCGGCGGCACAACAGGCCTTGTGTGGGCATTGGAGCTGCGGCCAGAGCTATAGCTGGAAAGCGCACTGGAGCCCCCTGAATGAGTTGGGGGGGCAGCAATTGTGGAGAGTGGTAGACGCCTGCAAATACCGGCAGTGCTGCAGACTTAGGTGACGGCGTTTTGAGCCATGGGAGCTTGGGTGAGTCGCCAACAGGAGCCACGCAGCCATGAAAAACTGTTCCCAGTGCCTTGGCCAGGGCTCCCCAGATAACTTGGAGGGCATTGGTCCAGCTCAACCAGCGTGAACATCAATGGCAGCAACTGGGGAGCAGCAACATCAGGGCAGCCCCTGGATAATTGGACTGTGTGGGTATCCAGCGACCTGTAAAAGAACTGGTCCACGGGTGTGAGTTTTACTTTAAGAGCTGAGACCTCAGGATTTATCATGGATCACCCACCATTCTTTTGGTCATCAGTAGCCTTGTCAGCCTTGTGGAGATTCCGCCAAGTTGAATGGGGTACCCCCTCCCACGTGTGAGAGGCGGGAGAGGGACTACAGGTTATTGATTGGGAAGGATTGTATGGAAATACTCGCCTCCTGAGTGAGAGACAGGGGGCGAGGAGTAGGGGTTGGTGTGCCCACTCCTAACTAGTGAGAGAAGCTGCTGGAGGCTGTCTCAGGGTTGGCGGTGGAGTTCCCCAGGCTTATTGTTCTGGGGGACTTCAACCTGCCATCCCTGCGGCAGGCCTCGGAGGCAGCTCGGGAGATCATGACCACCATGGCGGCCATGGACCTGATTCAGATTATTTGAGACCCAACTCGGGACAGTGGCCTCACCCCAGACTTAGTTTTCTTGTTGGAACAATGGCAACGTGATCTGAGGGGAGAAGTACATCTCTCCCCTTTGTCATGGTCAGATCACGCCCTGGTGAGCCTAAGATTCTCCTATGCCACCCCCCTCCGCAGGGAGGCAGGATCTATTTGATTGGTCCACCCCCGGCGACTAATGGACCCAGTAGGGTTTCAGAGGGAGCTGGGGGTTATACCCAGGGATCTGCTGCATGGTCCAGCAGAGGCCCTGGCTGCCGCCTGGAATAGGAAGGCGGCCGGGGCCTTGGACAGGATCGGGCCTGTGCGGCTTCTCTTATCCCACCGAACCGGACACTCCCCGTGGTTTACGGAGGAGCTGAGGGTTCTGAAGAGGATTAAGAGATGCCTAGAGTGCCACTGGAGGAAGACAAAGACCAGACCTGACCGAACACAAGCTAGAGCTGCTATTAAGGCCTACCTCGTGGTGGTAAGAGCGACGAAACGTCAGTATTTCTCCGCTCTTATTGCATCCACAGAACACCGCCCAGCAGCTGTTTAAAATTACCCGATCCCTCTTGGGGAAAGGGGACTTAGAGATCCATCTTCAGGG